>NC_079425.1:13570396-13785403 GCF_026213295.1 Gadus chalcogrammus | reverse complement strand
ACACACTCTGAAACAAACACACACACACCACTCTGAAACAAACACACACACACTGAAACAAACACACCACACTGAAACAGACACACTCCCACCTAACCACACAAACATACTCTGAAACACACATGCACACACAAGGCATAGACTGAAAACACACACCCACGCATTGAAACACACACGCAGTGCAACCGACACAAACTCACACTGGCACTCAAATCTCAGGATAGGCCACTAAAAAAACACTTATGCACACACTACATGTAGCATTGGCAAACGTTGCAGCATTAGCAATTGTAGTATATTAATAGTAACCGTAATGGGTAGTGCAAGGGAATGTAAAGTGAGATAGACTACTACTGTAGATGGAATGAGGTGAAGAGAGAGAGGAAGACTATACGGTAAGTGGAACGAGTTGGATAGAGTGGTTGAATAAACTGTAGGTGGAGAGATCGGGTGGACTATAGTTTGAGAGAGCTGGATAGACTAGAGATGGGTGAAAGATGGCGACAGAGCGAGGTAGACTATAGGGGAAAGAACTCGGTAGACTAAGGCCCAATCCCATTTCTACCCCTTACCCCTTCCCCTTCCCCCTTCCCCTTCCCCCTTACCCTTACCCCTTCCCCCTTCCCCTTCCCCCTTCCCCATCCCCCTTCAAAACAACGGGGAGGGGTAAGGGTAAGGGGTAGAAATGGGATTGGGCCCAAAAGAGTAGAGATGGAGACAGAGTGAGCTAGAAGTTATAGTTTCTGGTTCAGTTAACCAGGTGATCGAGACAGCATACAAGCATTGGGTGCGGCTGGTTGTGTGTGTGTGCGGCAACTGGCTGGGCTAGAGGAGGTGCTAAAAAGGCCGTAATATCAATATGTGTGTCCGGGAACGTGAAGCACTTCCCCTTGCCTGTTAACCTGGTGTCCACCGGGGACGAGAAGGGAGAGCCGGTGTGGGAGCTTACCCCGGTTACCATGCTACCTTTTTGTTGAACACCGTCAGTCTTTTCTAAAAGAAGGATGCTGATTGGATAGTTCAGTAGGCTAAAACAAACCATCTCCTGTTTCCGACCTGTAATTGGTAAAACGTGTTTGTTCCACAAGCATTTGAGGTGACGGAAGTTCTTCTCTTATAGGTGCTAGTGCTGATACTGCTAACAGATTGACGTCAATGTGGATGTTGTAATGGTGATCCCATGAATATGTTTTACTGTGTTACGCGCTGGGTGTATGATAGATGATATGGGAGGCTGTACGGGCTGTGGGCGTGTCTGGTGTAGGAAACGCAACCCTTTCCGCTCTGCTGCTCCTCGAGCCTCAGAGATACGAGGAGAGTGGAAACGCCACAGCCAATATCCTGCCTGACTGCTCTAAGAAGGAACTTATTGATGAGAGAAGGGTCTATACACACACACAAACAACACACACACACACACACACACCACACACACACACACACACAACACACACACACACACACCACACACACACACAACACACACACACACACACACAACACACCCACACACACACCACCACACCAACCACACACACACAGTTCGTGGGGTGCAGGGTCTCAGGGCAATAGCCACCTGTGTGCTCCTCTCCTGGTCCAGCCAGGGCCTAAGCCCCCGGTTTCCTTCAGATATCCACTTAGCTGGATTTCCCCGGGCCGTCTGTAATGGAGCCCGCCATTCGTGAAATGAAACGCAGGCGAGCCTAGCCTCTGACTGGCTCGGGGCGGCAGCACAGGTGAGCTGCTAATCTGTGATCATTAGTCAGCCTGCAGCCACCAGATACCCCTCCACCTCCATCCCCTCTCTCCTCCTCCCCTCACTCACCCCCTACCCCGCCCTCTTCTCAACCCTCCTCCTGCCCGCCTCTGATCCCTCTCCTCCTCATTCCCAAACTCCTCTCACCCCCACATCTCTCCTCGCCTGCTCTTCTCGTGAGATCTCCTTCTCTCCCCTCCCCTCCCGCGCCCGCACACCTCCCATCCCTTTCTTTAATTTGCTCTTCTGCTCGGCCCTCCTTCCATCACTCACTGCTCCGGCCTTACTTCCCCTCTCCTCCCCCCCGTCACACATCTCGAAGTCCTCCCGGACTAATCTCTTTCTTTTGTACATGTTCAATTATTTGTCTATGTCTGTGACCCGCTCTCGCTTCTGCTCCCTCTCTCTCCATCTCTGTCTCTATGCTCTCTGTCACTGTCTCTCTCTCTTTTCTCTCTGTCTCTTTGTCTTTCTGTCTGTTGGTCTGTCTGTCTGTCTTTCTTTCTCTCTCTCTCTCTGTCTGTCTCTCTCTCTCTCTGTCTGTCTTCTCTCTCTCTCTCTGTCTGTCTCTCTCTCTCTCTATTCAAAAACCTGTTGTGTTGAGCGGTTCTGGGATAAGTTTTTCATCCCGATGAGCAAATAATGCAGTGGAAAATTAATACATTTTCACAACTGCCTGTTCTATTTACATTTTACACCAATATCTCTCACACACACACACACACACACACACACACACACACACACACACACCACACACACCACACACACACACACACACACACACACACACACACACACACACACTCTGATTCTCCCATGATATCAGGTGTCATGGGGGGAGGGGGGATTCTCGTTTCCTGGTCACTCCTCTCTTTTTGTTTCTGCCCCCATCTGAAACTATTCTGTAGTAAAACACCACGAGAAACTTGTTCACACTAAATACTATTTACAGACAACAATTTCTTATCGCTGGACACTGGCAGTGTAACACAAAAATGCACACACAACTCAAGCTTTTACTCTCCATTCTCAGCCCTCCCTCCCTCCCTCCCCCATCTGTCCTCCTTCGTCTCCAGTTGTGCCATTGTCATGGTTACCTGGATGCCACTCAGGGAGTCTTTCACAGAAATGTCAGCTGGGAGGGTTGAGCAGGGCACACACACACACACACACACACAGCTACTCTTGTGTTTGGACCCCAGCATCTGTCTGTCGAAACGCTGAACACACAGAAAGGAAAACAAGAACAAGCTTAAGATTTACATACCCCTCCCGCTCATCTTCACACCTCTCCCCTGGTCGTTCCTGCTCATCTATCCCCCGCCTCCCTCCTTCTCACCTCTTCCTCCACCTCCTGCCTCCTCCTTGCTTCTCAACCTTCCTGCCCTCCTCTTTCTTACCTCCCCACCACCTCACCTCCCATTCTCACCTCACCTCTCCACTCTATCCTCCCTCTCACTTATTCACCTCCCTCCTCCCCTCAACCTAGCTGTCCTCCGTGGCCCTTGAGATGACCCAGGTCTATACGACTGGGCCAGTAGTTGCTCCTCTCGTCCACAGATGAGGGACCGGCCTCGGGCTACAGGGTCTCTGTCTGATGCCTCATCCTCCCATAGCGGACCTGGTTCACAACATAGTCCACGGCCAGGGTCGGATCTGACTCATTCTCCTTGTTTGGCTACTTTGGCTGCTTGTTCACACACTTTTACACTTTTCCATAACTCCACATACACGCATACTGTGAAGCACACACTATCCTCTCATTCTCTACAACTCCTTTCCTCTATCCTTCTCGACTCTCCTTGATCCCTTTTTGTCACACCTTCTCTCCCCTCCTTGCCTCCTTCTCTTCTCTCCTTTTCTCCTTCTCTCTGCTCCTTGTCTTCTCCTCACCTCCCCTTATCCCTCTCTTCTCCTTTTCGTGCTTTGTAGCCTTGTCTCCAGCCCAGCTGAACGGGTGTTTTTATTAACTGCTTATTCACACAATGAACTGTTGGCACACATGCTGCCTGGCACACAGCTAAAGACACACAGGTGTGACTGCATGTTCTACTTGGAATATAGCGATAGCGAGCACACTGGCACATTATTTGTGTAACTGTGTGTGTGTGTATGTGTGCCTTTATGTTGTACTGGTAGATAGGTTCCTGCAGTGTCACTCATTGCTCATTGCCATCATCACAATACTAGCAGAGTGAGAGTGAACTGTTTATACTCACCATGATGGAGAGAGGGAGAGTTTCCACTATTTATACTAGTAATGATTGGGGGAGAGATCTATAACTTTTTATATGCCCAGTGCTTTTATTTGCTGTTGTCTTTCTTTCTCTACTCAGGGTCTGACCAGACAAGATCATAGAAAGTCACGTTGTAATGAGCGAATGTTTAACCACCAGAGGTGGGGGTAAGTCACTCATGTGCAAGTCACAAGCAAGTCTCAAGTCATAACCTTCAAGTCTCAAGCAAGTCCCAAGTCACTGTGGTGAGAATCAAGCAAGTCACAAGTCAAGTCATTGCTCAGGTCAAGCAAATCACAAGTCAAGTCTGATGATCTAACCCAGTTTCCACATTTAAAAATCAGTAAAGAGAGTGGTTCATATGCTGAGTTTTATTTCAACATTAACAATAACTCAAACTATTCAAAACATTCCAAAATCATTATGTGAATAGGCCCAAAACTGAAGGCAGCTCTGTCCATCACAAATGTCCAGGTAGTGGTTCAACTGAATTTGGGGACTGGAACTTGAACCCTCTTAATTTTTTTTGCGGTATGCTGAGAACAGCCCAGTCCGAAGCTCTGGCTCTGACGGTGTAATTTTACTTGAAAATTACTTGAAATCCTTATCATAACCCACTTGCAGCCACTGAGTTAGAAGTAGCCTACTGACATTAAAATTAAACAAGTCAGTCATCTGTGGAACGGGCAGGGCTCGAAAAACTCCAGCCAATGATTTTCAGAACCACCGAGTGGCATTGGACAGTAAGTACGTCAATCAAACGGTCGTACTGCACTCCCGCTCCCTGCGATGACCCCATCGTGCACGTGCACATACTCAAAGCTCTTGACCCAGAGCAAGCTTCTGTTGATGTTATCCTGCAGTAGCTACTGGAGCTAGCTAACTAGCTAATCCACATTTGGACCTAGAACTAGAAGACAATCCCAAACTCCAACCTAGCTAGCCTGGCTCACTCTCGCGCATCTGTGTTCGCGCTCGTGATTGCGCGTCCATGTACAGGGAATCGGTGGAGTCAGAGTCAGCGTTGAAGGAGAGGGGGTAGGACCATTTGAGTTGTGTATTTCAAAATCTGCTGGCGTATCGCAATTCCCATATCCAACCTTTAATCTAACTTTAAAAAGGTCATTTTGAGTCATCTGTCCCAAGTCTAAGTCAAGTCTCAAGTCATGAAGACCAAGTCAAAGTCTAGTCGAGTCTTTATCAGTGTTAGTCAAGCAAGTCTCAAGTCCTCAAATTGGCGTGTGACTCGAGTCCCCCATGTCTGTTAACCACAACAAATTAGTTGGTGTCAGATTAATAGAAGACATATAAATCACACCAGCACCTTAACGCTATGGAACAGCAGAAAAACAAACATGGGAACATGAAGACACAGTCAGTGGGCTGGCATTAATTGAAAACGTTATTAATCATTAAATTAATCATGGCAGACCTGATGATAAGGGTCTGGATCCAGACGCTGCTGATTTGTGAACAAACCTTATTATCTGTTAGGAATTAATATATTTTAACAGCAAGCTAATTAGCCAGGCAAATTTGAATGGTAATTACACAGTGAGATGGAACAGACTTAATATGTTCCTCTGATGTTTTTATGCCCGGGTGCTTGACGCACGCGCATGAACGCAAACACTCATACCAACTCACTCCCTCATAAAAATGCACATACACAAACACACTCACTTGTACACATGCACTCACATACATATGCAAACACGCACCCACACAGAGCCTGGTTTTATGTTCTACTAATGACTAGAGCCCAACATAATGTGGTTAAACAGTAAGAATGGTATATCACCTGAGGGAGTTCCCCTTGTGTGCTAGATGTATGGGCTCCGGTGCCCCCTCACACCTATCCTGCCGGATGATTACACCCTTCTTAGTGTTTCAAACGACCTCTAAAGGCTGAGAATAGAAAGTCCCGTATGGGAGCAGGCACCTGAGGGCTCAATTAAACTCCATCAGACACGTATGGATAGGATGAAGGAGAGGGAGTACACACGTACCATAAAATAAAGTCTCTCTTTCTTTCTCGCTGTGTCTTGTTCTCCATCAGTCTTTTCCTTCTCTGTCTCCATCTTCTCTTTCTCCCCCATCCATGTGCCCTCCTCCATGTACTTTTTCTCTCTTTACCGCTATGTCCCTTGTTCCCTCTCTTTCTGTTTTCCCCTCAATCTTTCTCTCTCTCGTTTACCCTCTCTCACCTTGAATCTCTCTCTTCCACTCACCTTTTCTACCTTTCTGTCCCCCACTCTGCTACCTCTATATCTCCCTTCCCCTCTGTCTTTCCTTTTCTCCTACTCTCTTTTCTCTGAATTAAATTTAAAGTGCTATATTGGCATGATAAAGGTTGGATTTCATTGCCGAAACAGAAAAAGTTGAATAAAATCTCTCTCTCTCTCTCTCTCTCTCTCTCTCTCTCTCTCTCTCTCTCTCTCTCTCTCTCTCTCTCTCTCTCTCTCTCTCCCCCACCCTGACCATATAGCCACCGTTCTAACCCAGCTAAAACACACCAGGTTTTTTGTTGCAGATGCGACGGAAATGTGAAATAAATCAAGCTCAAATCAATTAACGTGTGCTGCTATGATAAATATTCCCACAATTTAGTCAACGTCACCACTGACCAAACACCTAATTGTTATACAACTACAGATTATGTGGGTTTGAAGGGCGTATCAAGTTTTCTGAACTGTTCAGATGACTATGATTGCTGGACCCGAAAGTACTGGGCCGTCTGAAGTAATGAAAACCCAAAATATGTGCTTTTAATGCACTAGTATTCATTTCATTGAGTGTTTTCCCGTATCAAAAACATTTCCTGAAACACGTCCTCCTCTTGCTATATTTAGGAAATGTTACGTACAGCAAAGAGAGATTGTTTTCCTTTTCAAGATATTTTCATATTTTTATTTAAATCCCTTTGTCTCAGAAACTCAAGGAAAAAAACCAATACATTTTCCTGGTTGCACCAGATGACATCATGACGTTATTTTCTCTGATTTAGAATTATGTTTATGCAGAAGTTAAATGTGGGATTTGTCATGACAAATGTGTATCTTATATCTGCATTATTCCAGTTATCTCTTTTGGTGCCTAAGGTTATGTATCTGCCCCTTATATTTGTGCAGTTATTATTAATTTATTTTGGAATAGCATATTGAAAATGTATAACAGCCAAAATATTTAAGGCTCTATTTAATTATCTTCATATTAGTATTGCTGCCTTTATTGTTCAATTGTTTGAAAATGTTTGATGGACGGGGAATTTAAATGGCATTCCACTTTTCCACAATAATTTATCTACATCAGGCAATGGGTGCGGTTGCACGTTTCCCTGAAAGAAGAGGAAAGGCCTATTTCCTGCTAGTAGAAAGGTTTCTAGTGCTGCTGATTGTTTTCCTGGTGCTCATAGATTTTAAAGTTTGGGAGCACCGTGCCCCTACTAAAAAAAATGAGTCTGGAGGGTTGAGCTACAACTCGCCTGTCCTGCTAGTGGTAGGTCCCAGCAGTGTGTTTAGGGTTCATAGAGGATGGTCATCCACTCAGCCGAACATGGTGGTGGTGGTCGAGTTGGAGGCTTAGTCTGCTACTCATCCATCAGCCCGAGCAGCAGGCTAGGCCACTGCTCTGAAACTAACGGGGGAGGGGGGGAGGTTTGCTACATCTGAGGAGACATGATTTATCAGAGAGTTGAGCGATTATGCCCACAGTCCAATCTGTGAGAGACACGGTTCTTGCTGAACGATGGCTCCTGTATGCTTTCATGAAACATGCAAGGAGCAACCGTGGTGAAAAATGTTCCACGCCAGACTCGGTGGAGAGATGAGTTACGACTGCTGTTCAGCGTGAATACGGAACGCTGTGGAACTTTAGCTGGACAAACTTAACTAGGAGTAGGCTGAAGACACATAAGGAATAGGAAAGAAGGGGCTTTTTGATATCCTGAAGGGCTGCTCTTTTCTTCTACTGTGACTAATTAGCATAACAACCGTCCCTGTGTGCTGTCCGTCTGTCGCGTCACATTTAACCGAGTCTTGATGCAAAAAGGACGACAAAATGCAGCACCCGTCTTCAGTTGGCTCTTTAGAGGATAATTATCAGTCTCAGGTTTTAGAGCGATGACGGGATGCGCACCAAAATAGATGAGAGGCGCCTGTGATCTTCTTCCTGGCCTCTCCATTAATCACCACACTCCCCATGCAGATGTTTCTTTACACACTGACAGTTCACCATGGTTGACTGCCTGACGACGTTTGTGTCTTTCAGTTACGTCTTTATTTTATCACTCTGTGTCTCTTTTTCTCCATTTTTCTCCTTAATTCTGAGGAGTTGGATCGTTCAGGTCTATAAGCAGGGTAAAGGAGTTGACACGCTATTTAGTCTGCTTAAACAAACTCCAAACAGATATATAAACAGCTGTCAACATCACCCTCCGTACAGCTTTTACCTGATCTCATGCTGAATACGCACTTATATCAAAGCCTGCGACAATCGAGAATCACAGTCGAGAATGATATGTTGAAAGAAATGTTGCACTAGTCGAGATGATTAAAGCAACACACAGATCATCATGGTTCGAGTCCTTTGTGTTCGTGGAATCTCCAGTGTTTTGTCAAAATCTAGTTATGGACTAATAAGTGTTTGACTCTATCTCAATGTTGTTGGCTAATGAGGGTTAACGGTTTAGTGCTCGTTGACTGGAGTTAGTTATGGTGTTAAGATGCTGTGATGGTTGACAAGATGGTTAAAAGTTTGTAGCGTTTGTCTCAATTTCCGATGTCTGCTGAAGATGGTTTATGGTTTGGTGTTTACCTCCACTGTTTTGTCTGAGATGTTCAAAGATGTTGTGATGGTTGTCTAGGGATGGTTAAAGGTGCTAGCCTGCACCTGGTGTTTCTGCCCGGCATAGCCTGGGGCTTAGCCTGGGGAGGCAGCTTAGGAAGGTATGCAGGACCTGAGGAAGTAGCTCAAGGATGGCAGTGCAGAACCGCTGCGAGGGATAGATGGAGTTCAGAGTAAAGACAAATGAAGCAAAGCGTGTTGACAGACATGCGTCTCTCTTGCTCTCCCTTTCTCTGTCCCCCCCTTTCCCTTTCCCCTCTCCCGGCTGATGAAATGGCCAGTGATTTATAACAAATGTCAGTTGCAGCCATAGCCGAGTGATGTTTTGTCGCTGTCAGAGTTGAGTAGCGCCTGAGGTAGGGACCTCTGCTTATCAATCACGCCCCGTCTCTCTCTCTCTCTCTCTCTCTCTCTCTCTCTCTCTCTCTCTCTCTCTCTCTCTCTCTCTCTCTCTCTCTCTCTCTCTCTCTCTCTCTCTCACATTCTCCTCTCTTGTGTAACACCGGTGTCACCATGAGCTCGGAGCTTACCGGATCACTCGTTTCCCGAACCCCGGGCCAGCATGGTCACCATGGAGATGATGGCAGATGACAGAGGTTCTGTCATTACTGGCGTGTGACACCAGGCTTCTGAGCTATGATTGTGTTTAATGCCGACCTGCCAGACACCCTGGAAGCCAGTTGCTAAGGTACAAAAAAACAGAGCATCATTAGGCCTCTGAACTGCCACCTTGTAGGCCTCCTTAAACATATAGCAATAACCCACTACCCCTTAAAAATACTGCCTTTTTTATCTTACCACCACTCAAATCCATCAAGCACTAATCATTCTACGTTCTAAAACATACAACGCTACTTAATCAACCTAATACCCCTGCCTACCCTCCCCATTCTCAAACCTATTCGACCATACTATCATCTTAACCATACACTAATCCAACCCTACCAAAGCAATGGGTCGTTTGTGTACCACTGACTTCTACCTTCAATTCTCCGATCCTATTGCCACGTTCAATACTTTAAGGAAAAACATCCATATAGTTATAATTTTAAATTTATTTTGCCATCGCCTGAAGCCTGAAGCCCCACCACCTGCACCAGCGCCACCAAGTCTTGTAAAAAGCACGGAATGGATCATTTCTTTCAGCAGACACTGATTGTCCGAAGAAAAAAGTGACACAGGTGCTCCTGCTGTTGAGTCACATAACAGAGCGAGAAGCAGCGGATGTTGGTATGGGCATGTGACGCAGGAGAAAGCCAGCGCTCTGCCCTTCAGTCGGTACGCTTTTCAGCTCCGAGATGAAGGTACCTCTCTTTGTTCTAATGAAAGCAGTACATCCAGGGTTGACCTGCCCAATGTAAGAACGTCAGTGTGTCCATGAAAGGGTGAGCAGAAATGCACTCGTGGCCTTACTTGAGTTCTTGTGGAAGTTGGAACTAAGCCCTTGCATTTGGTAGTAGCAAGCAGCTAGAGCAAGTCTTCACCTAGGGTTCGAAGAAAATTCTTATTTCGGAAAATAGAAACTGTATTCATGGTTGTACATTGTACAAATCAGAGTGAAGCTTCTTAATAGTCCAAATGTATTACATGGAGCACATTCTGAACGATATGCGGACGAACAACAGAGACGACTTCAGGCGGTTAACATGGCGGCATGTTGCATAGCAACATGATGTTTACTCATTCTACAACCATACATATGCATCCTCTCTTCTCCCCTGTTTCAGTCAGTAATACTTAACTTCCTGTCCTGCAGCAGCAGATTAATTGGATAATGGCCTTCTACTCACCGCGCCTTTCATTCTACCGCTCCTCTACCTGTTCTCAACAATTAGCGCCATGTCAGGTGGCTGATTGTCCAGGCGGCTGCCTTCTGCCACCAGGAAATCCTTACTTCTATACTTTCAATTCCACTTTTTTAACAAGCTCGTCCACCACAAGGCCAACAGACCAGAGTCCTCCTAATTACACTGCAGTCAACCTACAAGAGAGTCAATCTCTCTCTCTCTCTCTCTCTCTCTCTCTCTCTCTCTCTCTCTCTCTCTCTCTCTCTCTCTCTCGCAGCTGTCTCCTCTTCATCCTCTGTGTGTTTTAGTTTGCAAGTTAAACATTGCATTACGTTTTATTTCTCTGCAGACCGTAGTATGACATTTAAAGGGCTTTTTGACCCTGTTTCCAACACACTGTAGAGAGGGATCAAGTGGACACAAGCGTCTGTTCGTTTTGCCTAGTTTGGCTGATGAAACCAAGAGCTCCAATTAAAAGTAGACACACACTGCCTCTGCAGTTACAGGATAACAGTAGGATCGTTCTTTATAGAGCCCGATTTCTGCATGTGTTCAGTTCACATAATTGAACGGGAGGAATAGAAAATATTGGCTCAATACACATCGATTTGTCAGAACCCCTATACAAACCAGCATGCATGCACACGCGCTTCTTACAAACACATTCACTCACATACAAAAAATTACACACACACATAACCGTCTTGTTCGGGTTAACATGCACAACAATGGAATATTAATACAACTTTCTGTATTTCGCAGCCCAGCCGTATTTGTAGCATGTAATTAATTATCTCTGTTCACACCTCATGAAGCTTTGTAATTATGAGGAAATGTCTGCTACTTTAGTACGTATATGTATACTGTTTTTAGATCCTTCTATGGTTTCAACTGGCTTAAAATTAACTATTAAAATACCCTTAAACGGATGCATTATATCAACCGCCTTTATGTCACATTGTCATTTTAATGCAACTCTGATTGCACATTTTATAATGGAATATGTTATAGCCCCTAAATCAATCTAATCAGATAAAAGGCAGCATGAAAATGTTGTTGTCTTGTTAACTAATGTATTTTTAACATGAATAAACAGGCCCTAAATCAACACGTTAAATCAGCTGATAAAGAATGATTACTTATGCCGTCGCAGGGGTATTTATGTAGCCCTTCACATTTTGTGCCTAATGAAATGTTTTTTTAAAGAAAATACACCATTATTTACAATATTCTTTAGATTGTGACTGAAATTATTATAGATTTAACTGAATAGACAAATTCCTTCCATCGTTGAAATTGTGTTTGACGGCTGCCACACATAGCTAGTATTTGCTTGCAGAGTGGGCCGCACACTATGGCCATGAACATTGTCAAATCATGAATTCATCTTGTCTTTAAGGTGCAATTGCTGCAGCATAAAACCAGGCCAGAGTAAAGAACAAGTTAACGTTTCTAACTTTCTCACAGGATTGATGGCCATGTTGCAGTCTGTCTCTTAACAGTCTTAGCACTCATCGACATAAATATGCACATAGTAGCAACGCAAATTACCTCTGTACTAGATTAATGATAAATGGCCTCCTTTATCTTCATATTGTAGTACAGTAGGAAATTCATTTCAAAGCCAGGCTAGGCCAGAGTAACCTAGATTAAATTATATATTTTTTACAAATCAGACAAAAAATGCGTCTAAACATATTGCCTAATCTATATATAAATTGCTACTTTTAGGCACTAGATAGATGTTAAATGCCATCACTGATACAGCGTTCTGTCAGTAACATTGATCGCCCAATCCCTCAGGGAAAAGAGACAGGAGTTACGCAAGACGTGGGAAGGAGGGAGGGGAGAGCTAACTGCAAAACGTAAAAGTAAGTTAGCCAAAACAACGAGACAGCTTCTTTAAGTAACCGCTTGAGTTGACATGTCTCCGTGCTGCTCTGTTATCCACTGCTACCATCTTCTGCCTCTTTACCCAACATGTGAAGCATCAAGGAGGGTGTGCTGCCTGGTGGGCTGAGCATAGTGTGAACTATGTGTTCATCATCTCTGTATCACTAGACCTCTTGGGCAAGTTCTCCACTGCCTGATCATGAAGTACCTTTTCCCGTCTTCGACTTGAAGAGGAGTGAGTCAGGAGTGGTAAACTCACCGATGCCATTCGTCACTTTTCTATGTACTTAACCTTTAGAGGAAACATTGAGCTATACCACTACGCTAAGAAGAAGCCTTTTAAACTTTCTGACAGCAATTACCAAAGCTTTGCGCTGAAGCGAGAAGCGTGGAGCACGATAACATTTTTCCCACTCATGGTGAGCTTATAGTCACCTGAGAATCTCAAAGATGTTTGAAGTCAAGCATAAGTCTTGGTAATGAGCTTCTCTGAGCCCCCTTTAACATAACACTTCAGATTATCAGGGACATTATTTTGGTCATTTGCTTAAACGTCTCGATTTAACTCCAGACGGGAAAACCATTTGCCAACACGTGTGACATTTGCGTCACAACTCTTTCCCTCATTGTTTCCCTCGTTGATCTGCTTCTTAAATACGATTCTGGTTGGTTCTCCGTCCCTCATTAAAGTCAATAAGTTGTCAGTGACAGAAGTGGTTGTACTATTTAAGTTCTGACGCATTAGTCAATTGCACACATGCCATTGGTGTGCCAATGGTTGGACTGGTAATGGTGGGAATCAGGTAAAGTTGCTCTGGTGTTACATGTCCATATTATCCTTAAGCCATCCTGATATGTAGAGACCTAGGTCTCTACTGGAGGGCCGGTTGGATAGATTAGAGGCCGGAGAGATGGAATGAGAGAAGGAGACGAGAGATGTGAGCGGAGATGGGAAGAGAGATGAGAAGAGAGAAATGGAATGAGAGAACAAGAGATAGGATAGGATACGATCGTCATTTATTATGGAGATGGAGAGATGGAGAGATAGCCTGAGAGACAGGAGAATGGAAAGGGATAGAGAATAACGATGACGATAAAGTGAGATAAATAAATTGAGAGAGATGAGGTGAAGCCAGGGTGGCGAAGGTTTCCCCTGCTGTGTAAAGGAGCCTGTGTTTGTGGGTGTGGGTATCTGCAGAGTGCTTTTGTGTGTCCTTGCTGTGTGTCCTAATAGAAGCCCTGCTTAATTGAAATATGTTAAGCTGCTAATCAAGAGCGGCCCAGAGCTCTCTTAGCACCTCACTCCTCCGTACTGGAGAGATGGATAACCAAACGCACCCGCTGCTCAGTGTTACTTACCAAACACCCTGAGGCTCTGACTATAGTGTGTTACCCATGACAGCTTGGTGTGTGTGTGTGTGTGTGTGTGTGTGTGTGTGTGTGTGTGTGTGTGTGTGTGTGTGTGTGTGTGTGTGTGTGTGTGTGTGTGTGTGTCCACAATCGCCTGTAGAAGAGCGAGAGGCACCGGACCAACATGCATGCTCAGAGTCTTGCAGTTTATTTCATCATCTAAATATCTGCGAGTCACCATTGCTACGTGTATGGCATCTGGACATCCGTTGTTCTTCCTTAACTAGTGTGGCGGTCAAGAGAAGAAAAAATTCTACTGAATGTATATGAAGCTTATCAAAAATGACCAAAAAAAGGCCTGTTATAGAAAAAATTATAAATTATATAATTATAAAGTGTAATTGGGGTGTGCTCTGAAGGTTTATTTATCCCCACTTAAAATAAGTGAAATTGAAAACTTCCCCCTGCTATGGCTAGCGGGGCTTACTCACAGATGTAGATTCTCTATGTTGCCATATTCCTTTAAGGTTTTAATCAAACTAATAATTCGTTTTTTTCAGTTTGTTCTGCTGTCTGTATTTCTGGAATCCAGGGTGCTGGATTCAGATGGTGGACTATGGTAGGGGTTAGGGTAGACCTGGACTATGGTAGGGGTTAGGGAGTAAGGGTTGTCCGACCTGGTCTTTGATGGACTATTGGGGGTTAATGATTGTCCTGGTCTGTGTTGGACCCTTGGTAGATGGTCAGGGGTTGAGGTTAGTCCTGGGCTTTGTTGGCCCATGCTAGGGTTACAGTAGTCCAGGGCTATGGTCCAGGGCTACCGGTTTATCTAGATTAGTAGGTCATGGTCGTCCTGGTCTTTGGTTGACCATTGTAGGGGTTTGAGGGTTAGCAAAGTCCTTGTGTATGGTGAACTATCGTAGAGGTTAGGGTAGTCCTGGTCAATGGTGGACCCCTGGTAAGAGCTCTAAGGGTTAGCACTTTGGGGTGGTCCTGGTCTATGGTGGACTGGGGTAAGGGGTAGTATCAGACCATAGTGCCCCCTGGTGGGCAGTTAGTGGTGGCCCTGGTCAATGGTGGACCCCTGGTAGCGGGGGAAGGGTACAAGGTGTAGGGTTATCTCTGGTGTATGGTTGCCCCCTGTTAAGGGGTCTAAGGGTTCATGGTAAGGGGTGATGTTTGACCCTAGATAGGGGGGTTAGTGGAGGCTCCAGGGGGTAGGATGTTAAGGTGAGGGGTTCAAGGTTTAGGGTAGGGTCTCGGTCCATGGACCATGGACCGAGACCTACCCTAAACCTTGAGCCCCTCAACCCTGGTAAGGTTTCTAAGGGTTACTTGGTAGGGGTCGTCACGGTCCATGTTGGATCCTTGGTAGGGTCTTCCTGGGCTCAGGGGGTTAGGCTGTTTGGGGTGCCCAGTCTTAGCCTTCACCTCAGACAATCTTCAGAAAGCTGCAGGGTCAGCATGTATCTATCCAGTGTTTAATCGTGCTGTATTATCTATCATCCTGTGTTTAATTTTGGTCTTATTGGACTAGCGGGAGGGAAGACTGCAGCTCAGAGGCTTTCCACGGTGATGCTGAACTTAGTTTTCTTTGAATTGGCATTCATCTCACGGGTAGGTAAAGGCTGAGCATTAACCTTTTACCTCAATGTGTCACATAGGAGCATCTGTGTGTGTGTGTTTGTGAGATATATTTTTTTTTGTCTGTGATAAGCGTGTATTGTTTACATTGTGTTCGTGTTAGTATCGTTTCCATGAATCCCTCTGCAAACATCTTCCACAATTGAAGTCCAGGCAACCTTAACCTTTTCTTCTGGGGTTGTATTATAACTTGATAGACCCATGGTGAACAAGGAAAGAAACTAGAAAAATAATTTATAACCAGCTGCTTTCCTCTGAACCAGAGTGTAGTACATGCGGTAATTCATCTCTGTGTGTCTGTTTGGAGCAGGCAGCCATAACTTCTCGTCAAAATCGATAATATTGATTATGAATAATATTGACGACATCATGACATGTTTAGTTATGGAAGACCTACCCTGACAGTGAAGGTCCTTTTGTATAGTTGTTCTGTACTCAACTAGAGACTCGAGCAAATCCAGTGTGCAAGCATTCCTGCATGTTAACATGATGCCCTGTATGTGGCACACTCTCAGCGTCTACTGAAATTTGCTTGGTAGTCCTGACAGAGAGAGTGAGAGAGACAGGGAGAGTGACCCATGCAATAGGAGAGAGAGACAGAGCGAGGGAGATAATGTTAGGTCGATTAAGGGATACCGACCCAGGCAATATGAGAGGGAGACAGAGAGAGGAAGCATGAGACAGACAGGGAATAAGTGAGAGAGAGGTCTTGTATTATCTGGTACATTGTCTCCTCCCTGTCTTCCTACAGAGGCAACCAATGAGTTTTCTGTTTAAAAATTAAAGACTATCCTTTGCCTGTCACTGTTGACAACCAGCCCTCTGTCAGAAGAACCGGGTAATGTCAGAGGAGAGAGAGAAAGAGGGTATCATCTCCTGGGAAGAAAGAGATGTTGGAAGTGGCATCCTGAGGAATTAGAGGAGAGTGAGGGAAACAACAGACAGCAGAGGAATCAGGGGATAGGAGATTAACAGTGATGAATACTAGGGGAGGGAATGCAGAGAAAGTTGAAGAAACTTCTGGAAGGATGTGGAGCAGAGATGGAAGATAACACAGAATGTTCCCACCAGTCAGTATCCAGTATGTTCAGTATCAGCTCTTTGCGTGCGTGTTGGTGTGTCTTTTGGGAAGCCTCTTTGAGAGAGACGCGGTGTGCACGCGTGCCTCTGTGTGTGCCAGTTTGTGCGTTGTGTGTAGTTGTAGGTGTGGTTGTCTATTGGGATGCCTCTTTGGTATGTGAGGCTGACTGTGTGTGTGCATGTGCACGTTGGTTTCCTTTAGTGTTGGTTTGTGTCCCAGTATTGGTGTGTGTGTGTGTGTGTGTGTGTGTGTGTGTGTGTGTGTGGTGTGTGTGTGTTGTGTGTGTGTGTGTGTGTGTGTGTGTGTGTGTGTGTGTGTGAGTTTGTGTCTATGTGGGTGTTTGCCAGTGTGTGTAGGTTTCTTTTGTGTGAGTCTGTAGGTCTATGTGTGAGTGGTTCCCCTGGGTTGTAGCTAATCATCAAACAGCAGAAGTAGCCAGGACTCCTGATTCACAGCCAGACGATGTTCATTAAACATTTGGCATTAAACTGTCTGTTTGGACATGGGACACTGTGTGTGTGTGTGTATGGGTGTCTGGGTTGGGGGATGCACGTGTGTGTGTGTGTGTGTGTGTGTGTGTGTTTGTGTGTGTGTGCGTGTGCGTGCGTCCTCACATGCCAATGTGTGTAGGTGTGTCAATAGGGAAGCATTTTTCGGGAGTGTGAGGGACTGTTTGTTTGTTGTGTGTATGTGTCTACCCGTGTGTGTGTGTGTGTGTGTGTGTGTGTGTGTGTGTGTGTGTGTGTGTGTGTGTGTGTGTGTGTGTGTGTGTGTGTGTGTGTGTGAGGCAGATGAAGAGGTCCGTGGAGAGCTTTCGGTATTGTGCTCTCCTGCGTAGCACTGATGGATGATAAAGATTGAGCGAGTGTGTTTTTGGTCCAAACTCCGAGATCATCAGATAAAACTAATGAGATCTCAGCTCTGCACCCAACCTGCACGCCTGCAAACAACCCTGACTTCCTGCCTGCAGTGACCCCCACCCGGCTTGCACATTGTCTCCCAAAGCCAGCCTTTCCATTCGGAAAGCCTGGGACACAGTTGATTAACTGTGTCAAGGACCCCCTACTTGTAAGGAAGCTGTCTTGATTGACATGCAAGCATGGCCAACCAGGAGCCGTACGACAGTAAGGTAGCCTAAAAACAGGCCTGGGATGAAACAAAAGGTCAATGGACATAAAAGGGACCTATAGACTGGGTGAGTAAACCCGTGCCTGGATGCAAAATAAGAAAAAACCCTATTGGTGCACTTGAGTTACCAATACATTTCTGTGAGGGACAATGCCAACGAGAATATTTTCTTCAGAATATCTAAGACACTGCAAGGCTTGATTTGCTATATGTATCAAAAGTTCGGGGTGGGTTTGCTGTGACGTAGTGCAAATGACCAGTTTGCACCCAACCCGCCGTGGTTCGCTGCATTGACTCCCAGGGCACCATTAAAGGACTACTGCTAGCGTATTGATCTGCCGTTATTTGATTTGTGATAGGAAGAGTACTTAGAGGACGCCACGTTGTCGTGGTCGATAATATTAGCAGTTGGTATTTCATGCACGCCATGTTCAGACGTGGTATTGAGATCTGTCGGCGAGGAAGTGCACTGTGGATGTAGAGCGGCCGTCTTAGGGTCAAGTTAGGATAGTGTAGTGGTTAGGATGCAACGCTGTGTTTGTACCAAAAGCAAAACAAATTTACAATTTATGTTACAGGCGCAAGTGTTTACTTGCACGAACAATGAGGGGCTTGAGTAAACGCCAACGTTTCGTTCCCCCAGCCATGGCCGGGATACCCACAATTGCTGAAGTCCAAAGTCGTCCCAAAGACATAATCTCATGAAAATCAAATTTAGCACTCATGAAAAGCGAATGTTTAACATCTACGTTGATAAGGAATTCAGCCCTGGTTAGTGCGTACAATTTTGGTGTGTAGAAGTGGGTAGTGGGAAGGAGTTTGATTTCCACCCACTGACGG
Source organism: Gadus chalcogrammus (assembly GCF_026213295.1). Taxonomy (NCBI): domain Eukaryota; kingdom Metazoa; phylum Chordata; class Actinopteri; order Gadiformes; family Gadidae; genus Gadus; species Gadus chalcogrammus. The sequence goes on along the minus strand of NC_079425.1, from coordinate 13,766,839 downwards.
GTAAAGGTTAGAGATGGTTAAGTTAACGTGTTTATGTAGTAACTAATGTAGGAAATGTCTGGATGGAACTGGCCCAGCTGTGATCAGAGGTTGTCCTGTAAAGAGTCATGGTGTCAGGGTCAGTCAATTGGGAGCTTTCAATTTAGTTTTCAATCTCCCTGAAGTCCACCACCTCCCATGATAGAAACTCATCCAAGTGATATCCATTCAGAGTGAAACAACAAATCTCCCGAGATTTGAACTTCATCTGAGCTTGGCCTTTTGACCTGGTTTCGGTGGTTGCCTTGTGACATTTTGGTTTTCAGGATGTAAAGCTCTCCCTATCCTTTTAAGATGGAGCGAGGAAGAGAACCAGCAGAGGAGAACAAACGCCAGCAGTCATTTATACACAGGGTGACTTGTTCCTGTGTCACACTGCAATTTGGAGGGAGGCCTCTAGGGGCGATGTGTGTGTGTGTGTGTGTGTGTGTGTGTGTGTGTGTGTGTGTGTGTGTGTGTGGTGTGTGTGTGTGTGTGTGTGTGTGTGTGTGTGTGGGGTAGGGACAGTGTGTTTGTGTTGCAGTATACTGTCTCTGTTTTGTGTTCAGTCGGGAGGGGAGCATGCAAGCCCAGGGTAAGCCAAGGACATACCCTCCTTCTTTGGACTGTGTCATCTTGCAGTATCTTAAAATTGACACAAACTGATGAAACAGTCTCTCCGAGAGAGAAATGTTCTGTCACTTCTATGTCACTTCCCGTCTGCTCGGAAGAGCTTTCCATTGTAGGATCTGGATCTGCTAATTGGGCGGAGCTATTACCTCACTTTTACTTCACTTTCTTAATCAGAAGCTGGGCTGAAGAACAGCCGCAGGAATAGTCTTGCCTGTTTTGATGACCTCATTCCCACCACACTCTGGTTGCTCGTCGATTGGTTTCCTGTTATGATAACCTTTATCTGATGTATGATTCAGAATGTGCACAACAGTCTCAATATATATATGAAATGTGTGTTTGTGTGAGTGTGTGTGTGTGTGTGTGTGTGCGTTAACTTGACTATGATGCTACCTCTGCAGCAGATTGCTTCTGGCAAGGAAAGCGTTTCAGGTAGGAGAGGTTAGCTTTCTCATATTCCTGAGCCGTATGCAACCACACAAACACTTCTGATTGCAAAGCAAGATTGTATACCTCTGTTCCTCTCCTCCGAGTGTTTTGCCCCCACCTAAATACTAAAAGCATTTTTTTTTTTTTCATGTTTTTATTTTGGATGTTGTTTGGATAGGACCACATTGTAGTTAACATTTATCCTCTGACTCGACCAAACATCACAATTCTGTCTTCTCTCTGTCCGCCTACCTCTCTCTTCCTCTTTCGCTTGCTCTCCAGAATCAAGGGGCTTTTTATTCGCATGGATAATTTACGTTTACGTTGCCAAAGAACCGAATGTTAAATGAGTTAGCTTAGAAGAGCAATTGTATTTCTTTTCATATACTAATTCAAATGTTGTATATGGTGTAAACGTAAGTCTCTGATATAAGATAATAAACTAATGTTCAGGATAGGGCTGAGTAAGTCTCAATATTACTACTAGGCCATGGAATGCCTGTCTCTCTGTCTGTCACCACCAATTTTTCTATGTCCTCCTCCATCACTTTTTTCTCTTTCTGGAAAAAGTGCACGCTCTGTCTGTGTGAGTTTTTGTCTGTCTGCCACTGTTTTCCTTTGTGTCCGCCTGCACTCTTCCTCCCTGCCTTGAAAACAGCATAGGGCCAGAGGGTTTGCTTCTCATTGATTGGAGCACAAGTTATTTTTGTGGAGAGTCTTGATCTCAACCGATCTTTCCTTCGCTCCTTCTCTCTCCCTGTCTGTTGTACTCTTCCCTGACTCTGTCCGCTGCTTCTGTTGTTGACAGAGATGAGAGCAGAAAAGACTGTCTAACTGGCTGTCACTCAGCCGTCCGCAGCTGTGTCCATCTCCGTCAGTCTCCTACTCACCCTCTCCTTCCTCTGTCTCCCCCAATTCACTTCCCTGGGAGGTCAACAGGCCGAGCCAATCATTACAATAAGGCCGGATGCAAAGCAGAAAAATTATAACCTCAAGGCTAAATCCAGTGTACATCGTGACACACACACACACACACACACACACACACACACACACACACACACACACACACACACACACACACACACACACACACACACACACACACACACACACACAAATACACACACACACACACACAAATACATATGGAGATGTGTGAGCAGATGTGTTGTCCTGCAGCAGAAAAGTGAGAGAGGACAGAGTCTTCATTGTTAATTCAGTGAGAAGTTGTTCTGGGGTCGCTGATGTCTTGCTTGGCTTCAGATTGACGTGCAGCTTGGAGGCCTTCTAGACAGTTTTTAATTTAAATGTCTCGTCTTTTATCATCTCTATGCGCCACGTTTTTTATTCTGTGATGATGGCGTTCATGACTAAAATATTGTTCCGTGTCTTTGTGCAGTCGGATCAATGAATAATAAAGTTTCTGGTCACGAAAGAGAAAATACGAGTGTGTGCCAAACCAAAAGGACCATTTAATGTGTCTGTGAAACTGAAGGTGACTGGGGAAAGAGAAATACGAGGGCAGAATGGATGGATGAATAAGATATGAGTTGAGCAAGAGGAGGGTAAACGGATAAGGAGGCGGAGGTGGAGGAGCGGGGAAGGATGAGGTGGATTAAGATTATGTTAAAGGAAGATGGAAAGGGAGGAGGAGGATAGAAGGAGAATGAAGAGGATGGAAACAAGGGGGAGGTGGAAGAACAGGAGAGGAAAATAAAGATGATGATTGGGAGGAGGTTGAGGGTTTGGATAAGGGAAAGGAAGAAGAGAAGAGAGGTCTGGAAAGGATGATGAAGGGCAGTAGGGGGGTAGTGGGATGAGTATGTGGGTAGGGGGATGAGGAGGAAAAGCGGGGTGAGAGGAAGAGAAGAATAATGTTCAAGGGCCAGTCACGCCCCAGTAGCTCTGTTAATCATGCATACAAGGTCACAACCAGAATACACACTGGCAGGCCATATGTACATGCCCCCCTCTCTCTCTCTGTCTCCCTCCTCCCCTCTCTCTGTCTCTCTGACTCTATCTCTCTCCCCTCTCTCTTTTTCTCTTGTCCATATGCAGGGTGTCTGCTCATCCTTAAAAAGTCTTAAAAAGTTTTTAAATTTAAGGCCTTAAAAAGTCTTAAATTCGTTACAATTGTCATATGCTGGTCTTAAATACTGCACCTCAAGGTCTTAAATTTGTCGGGGCAGGACTATTTTATTTTATTTTTTTTATTTTTTTTCGTGGGACTTTTCAGGAAGGACATGTAGAGAGGCTTCTTTCATGCTAGCTGCATATATAAACGATTATCTGCGTGCTTGCTAGCTGTCTGCGACAATGGGTAGGTGAATGAGTCTCATTGAGTGACACAAATGCTATGCTTGGGTTATAATACAGCGGGATCCCCCCACCACTAACCCTTTCATTCAAGGTGGTATTAAAAAGGTCTCAAGTCTTTGACTTGCTGAAACTTGCAGATACCTTATTATGTGCCTTGGTCATCTTCTTCTCAACACGCATCCTATTTAGAATTATATCCTTGTAATAAAGATGTGTCCATTGATCTGTATCAGAATCCTGAAAAAGGGACAAAGATCCTTCTGATCTTGTTCCAGAGTCTACTTTACCTTACATTTATTTCCGACGCCTTTGTCCAAAGCGACATAAAGTAAGTGCATTCAACAATGAAGGTATAACCCAAATAGGGCGAAAATCCTTTGAGTACATGCACATATATAAAATAAACAAAGAAACTCTAAGTGCTACAATATTGAATCAAGATATATATTTATTAAAAAAAAAATGCAGTCTGAACAGACGAGTTTTCAGCCTAGAATCTAGGCTCTAGTCTCTCTTGGTCTTTGGTCTCAGCTGGTCTTTGAACCAGACTGCTTCAGGATGGAACCAATCCCTTCAGCTAATGTTAGATCCACAGTTAGTGCATTGCTGAATAAATATGGGGAATAAATACATTATGTCCGTGAGAAGTGCAAGAGAAGGCAGATATATGAGCCATAGTTGTATAATCCAACCGATAGATGTTATATACATCCTATTTTTGCTGCTCTATTTTTGTCGCTTTTATTGATGTTTTCCTGAATGGGGTATATATTGCCATAAATATAGAACAAGAACATTGACTGATGCTGATCAATGAGCCTATGGAGTGGAGATGTTATGAATAATTATGCAAAACTGCGGAAAAAAAAGTGAATATATATTGTGAGAAATGTATAACTGTAAGAAGAATATACAATTAGAATATAGAATAAACTCTTTTACATACATGGTGCATATCAACACCTACCTACGTAGGCATCTAGGTAGGTAGACAGTAGGCGTCTGTCTACCTACCTACCCACTAATTGCCTAAAACAATGTCTGCCTAGTCTTCCACAAGACTAGGCAGGCCTACTGCTTACGCCAGCGAGCTAGTCCTGTATTTTGGGGGAGTGGCTTTAGCGAAAGGCCTGGGAGGCTCGTGATTTTTTTCAAAATCTATTCTACTCCAAAATTTCTACCCTATTTAGTGTGTGCAACACAAGTGGGTGCAACCCAATCTATATGAAGACATTGCGTAAGATTTATTTTACGTTCAAACTAGCCTACGTTTGAACGTACGGTGGTGCAACCGGCAGCAGGTGTTCTCCACTGGTTCAGTACTTCAGCGACAGAACAAACGAGAATAAAAAGCTCATTCTATGAGCTCCTTGTAAGACACCATTACACAGAAAGCAGAAAAGGCAGGAAGAAGGGGGCCATGATGGCATTCAGACCTTCCCAGAATGTTTTTTATTCATTTCAGCACCTGTGTTCTTGTTTTCCTGTAGCTAACCCCGTCCTTTTCTATTCCCCCTCACGCAGCTCTAACTGCAGTATTTAGAGGACGTTATTGATATTGCTACTTATATCATTAGCCTGCTGGATTTTATAATGAGTTGACTAGATTTCGTTTGATTTGCTGTCAGATTGAGGTTGCCATCTGGAGTTGAACCAGGTAGAAAACCTCTCTCTCACTCTCTCTTCCCCCGGCCCAGATTGGATTCAGTTTGTAACCTGACATTATCACTTCCTCTCTACCCTCCTCTCGAGTATACTGTGTCTGGCAAACTCCAACCCTCTGAGCTCTGTACCGACAACATTTATGTTAATGTGTGTTTTCTGTACATTGAACACACTCACAGCCGTTCCTAAAGTGGACTGCCAGCCCCTAGCCAGTAGAAACCTTAGACGTAGTGACAGTAGAATCCTGCCTCTCCTAGCTTTCCCCCCACCCACAACAGTACCACTCCCTCCACATGTCGCTCTCCCTCATCCTCTCCTCCCAGCTCCTTTCCTTCTCCTCATCCTTTCTCTCTTCCTCATCCTCCACATTTCACTCATCCACCTCCTCTTCCTCCTCAGGGGCCCATCGTTTCCCTTCTCCTTTTTCTCCTTGATCTCTTTTTCCTTCCCCTCCTCCTCCTTTACCCCTCCCGATTCTCCCCACTGGAGGGGGGGTGGGGCCTAGGGTAGCATTGTCAGGGTTTGTTACCGCGGTAACGGCGTAGCAGAATGCCACAGGCGTTTTCAGAAGGAGGCCACGGAGGTGGAGACGTATTAGCATTCTGTCTGTCCTTGGATGTTGCCGCTCACGTCTCGGGATTGTGGTTCCAGATATAGCTCGTGGTACATGTGTGAGTGTGTGGGGATAATCCTGTTAACCGTGCGCATGGATCCTATATAGTCATATGGTTAAAGTGTGGCTGCAGTGTTTTAGTCATTCTGCAAGATCTCATGTTGCTGTCAGGGTCTAAAATGTGGGAACCATATACTTTGGAGTGTGTTATGTAGCTTGGCTTATTCTACTTTAGTTTAGCAAAGTTTAGCTTAGTTTTGTACTTTAGATTCAGGTTACTTTGATAATCCCCACGGAATTTGTTTAGTTTAGTTAAGCTTCGCTCAGTTTAGCTTAGTTTACCATAGTTGATCTTAGCTTGGCTTATTTTTTCTTACTTTAGCTTTGCATATTGCAGACCTGAGGAAAGGAACCCATGTCCATGAGGAACTTTTCTGTCACACTCTCTTTCTCTGTAGTCCATCATCTCCATCCATCAGCTCTTTGCTCCTTTTTATTTATTAAAAAACAAAACAACAGCTCTTGTCTTTCTGCAAGGCGTTCACCGCTACCACTTGGTAGCCTTTTATTCTAGGCTAGGCTGAAAAGTAACATGCTTCAACTTTGCCTCGAAACATGTCCAATAAAGCCAATGCCTTCTTCTTTTCTCCTGCTAAGACTGCAGATCAGGGATGATTTAATGTTGCCAACAATGTTCCAAGGATTTCAACAGACTTAACGTTACCACAGAAAGCTAGTGGCTGTGGAAGCTATCAATGTGCTTTCACTGATCTGCTATGATGAACAGAAACTTTGATTCACTGTTAACTTGACATTGATCTAGCCATCCATCTTTAACATCACATATGATCAACAGCTCTGTCTTAAGAGAATGGTACCCTGCTGTATCTACTTTTTGTGTGTCATGGCTTGGGGCTGATGGTGGCAGTGAGGGGTTGACATAATGGATGTTTAACAGACATGGTTTGCTTTGGCCCGGCGGTGTGGTCTCTGCCTCTCTGTGGTCCTCTGGACTCCCTGTGCTGGCTTGGAAATGTCCTTACACAAGGCCTCCGAGCCTCTGCTGTTTGTTGTGTTAGCCTGTGTTATGCTTGTGTTCCAGCTTAACGGCTCTGGGACATCGTTACATCTAAGCTTCAGTCAGACCAATTGCTAGCTCCAGTACTAGCTCTGCTGCCAGCCCCACTGCTAGCCCCCCTTCTGCTCCAATGCTACTAGCTCCATAAGCAGCTCCGGTGCTTGTTTCACTCTATGCCCTATTGCTAGCTCCAGTGTTAGCTTCCACAAAGCTCCACTACTAGCTCCACTACTAGCTCCACTTCTAGCTCTACTACTAGCTTCCTTGCTTGCTTCACACCTAGCCCCTCAGTAGCTCCACTACTTGCTCCCCTGCTAGCTTTAATCCTAGCCCCTCAGTAGCTCCACTACTTGCTCCCCTGCTAGCTTCACTCCTAGCCCCTCAGTAGCTACACTACTAGCTCCCCTGCTAGCTTCACTCCTAGCCCCACAGGAGCTCCACTGCTAGCTCCCCTGCTAGCTTCACTCCTAGCTCAACAGTAGCTCCACTGCTTGCTCCCCTCCTAGCTCCATTACTAGCTCCACTACTAGTTCCAATAGTTACTAAACTCCTCACCCATTGCCTAGCTCCACTTGTGTCATTGACTTGGTTGATGTACCAGCTGCTCAAATATGAAGAATCAGAAACAGCAGTCATAGAACCAGGTTGATTTTGATACAATTGAAAGCGGAACCAACAGTATTCACCTGAAATGCATCAAACCCTTTGTGTTCTGTTCACATCCCACCAGTTGAAGAATGAAACTTAAAAGTGGTGGCTAACTTTTTGACATTTCCCTTTGAAAATGTGCAAAACTACCTGTTTAAGATGGGGGTATTAATTGCTATCGGGGCGATCCGTTTAGCAGATGTACGTAATTATAGCCAGTCACATTCTCACTGCTATGACTTTCAATCCGGCCCGCTAAGTACCTGCAGCGTGCTAGGGCTAGGGTATATTTAGCCTCACCGTCTGCAAAAAAGAAAAAAGCAAGCGGTGAAACCAATTGAATTCCTCTCCACATTAAGGGGTAATTGCTTTTTTGCAGAGTCCTGTTGTTCCATTTATTAGTTTGACGTGTTGTTTGTAGCGCGGCTGCAGTCTCCGGCAGGAGCGGTGTCTCAGCAGTAAATAGCCTGTTTTATTTGCCGGTCCCAGCCACCCATCTCCCCACTCGGCACATGAAGCAGTGGCGCTCATTATGCGAACGGGCCCCGCGCAACCAACACACGCTCCTCACCCCAAGCATGCTCCTTTTTCATGTGGCTTTTTTTTTTGCTTTGCGGGTGTGTTTTTTTCTTCTTCTTAGTATTTAACGTGTGTAGGTGTGTGTGTGTTTATGTGAACATGTCCTGTCATCGTCGTTAGGCCGCGGGTATGTCATTTCAGGTGAGTTTCCCGAGTTTGTTTTGTTTCTTGCGAGACCAGCGCCTAGCGCGTTTTAAGGATAATGAGGCAACTACAGTCAAAATAAAAGTGCATCCGACGCAACTTTCCAGAGCGGTTGCAAGATGCATACAAACGATCTCCCGCTCAGACACACACACACACACACACACACACACACACACACCACACCATGTTTTATCGTTGAGATCAATGCTTGCGGTGCCCACAGCAAAAAAGTTGTGCGCTGGTTCCCTCAGACGCTTGGCTGTCCGCTGCTCCACGACGGGCCGCGTTGCTCATATATTGCCCCCTCCTATTGCCACCTTTTTTCTCACGTTTGTTGTGCAGATTCATGCTGGGAATATTTATTACAGGTAGAAGTATTACTACTTCCAGTCCAGCTATTATACAAGCCTAGGGTGTTTAGACACACCAACATTTAACTGTTCTTTTTATTGATCCGAAAGACAGAAACCTTCAGCTCTTCTCCTATTAGCTGATTAGACTCACAGAAACTTTGGGCTGTTCTCCTATTGGCTTCCTATGAACACAAGCGGTTGTTCTGTAGATTTGACAGCCGAGTCAGCTCTTTCACAACGTATATCTCAATTTATTTTCCCCGCTTTGATGTTGTTGTTGAATGAGTTGTTTGTACTGAGGGAGCAGACTGTTGACCCTGCACACAGAAGCTAATTATCTGGGACACACGCCGTTGTCAGCGGTCATTGCTGAGGTCGCTAAGGTCTCAGCTGAGGCCAGCGCTTTTTCTACTACAACCTCCACTAAATGTATCCTCCTCAGTAAGCCACGCCCTGCTCTCACCATAGCTCAGAAATCTGGACACACATCAAAGGAACTAGTCGGTGAGGTAGCTAGTTAGTAAGGTTTATTTTAAAGGGACTAATAAAGAAACGCACATTATACAATGTGCCTGCATGCATTATATTTCAGACCTTTAAGCATACCTGCTCCCAATAAATTACACATAATTCCTTTGTCTCAGTGTGCCTCAATGTTGAATTAATTAACTCATAATTATTAGTTTAGTGTTAACAGTATGGAACCATCCTGCTGTGTTGTGTTTATGTTGTGGGATGAATTCTTAGCACTTTATTTGGAAAAGGATTATATTTGACATATGCATACAGGGATTGTATTACTGTTGTTCACATCCCTGGTTTCGTTTTGGTTGTGAGACATTCTTTGCTTGCGCCTAATCTCTCGCTTTGCATAGCTCCATCTTGTTTCGCGATACTCGGCAAGGGACATTTTTTTGTGGGGAACAATCAGACTCCATCATCACGATAAATGGAACGGCTCCTCGTCCGAGCCAGGCCCGCGGCTCCCGGCAGCGTGCGATGCAGATGGGACAGCAGTGCTGGCTTGGGCCCAGCGCTGTGCTGTGTTTAGATAGCTAATAGCATTCAGGCCTTTATCCACGCTCACATCCATCGCCAGCAGCACTGGGCCATGGAATGTGCTTTTCTCCACGCTGTAATCCCTGCCGTCGACGGAAGACAGCCCCGTCCCATCGGCCCACGCCCACGTTGTGTTTATACAATTCACACTGTTCCATCTCCAGCTCTCCGTACTGCACATGCTTCAGCAAAGTTACAGTTTCCAGGACCGTGGAGTTGGCCTTGTTTATTTCTTCTCGTTGTGCTTACTGCAGTGTTCAGACTGTAGCTTATGTCCACCCCGCTGAGCATCTCATCAAACCAGGCTGGAGCCCAGACACACAAAAGCAAGAACACTCCCTACTCATGCATACGCATGCACACATAGGCACACATTAACATACATTCATAAATGTACACAAACACACATTCATACACACACACTCACTCCTAACCCCCTTATCGTTTTTCTGATTGAAATCACACAGTAGGTGAAAATGATCATCTTTATTCCTCCCTGACATCGAGAATCTCTTTACAATTCGCTCTATGGTCCGACAGCCATTAGCTCCAGCCCTCTCTTTATTATAAGTCCATGTTTCAAACTTACTAGTGGGCACTGCTTTACCAGAAAGGGGTCACTGCTTGGTGAGAACGCAGCTTCACCTGGTCTGCTGGTCATGTGATCAGGTCATGTGCGCAGGATAAAGGATATATAGTATGAGATATTAACCGCTGAGTCTCTACAATCGCTTCTCATTGCTCCGGCGTACATTTCCTCCGTTGTCCACGTCCGGTCAACAAATGAGTATACTAGCTTTCACACCATTGTGCTGATGGAAAACACATGCTACAGCTTTGGTGACCTGGAAGTCGTATGATGGGAGTTTGCTCACTAATAACTGACAGAAGGAGCTGTGTATCCAGTATAATACATCCATGCTTACCCCACCAATCTCTCTCCTCCCCCTGCTTCCCTTAAGACTGCCACACACTGGCCCAACAGTTGGCCATCTGAAACATTTGGGGAGACTCGGATAAGTTCGGGAACAAATCTGTTCTGTGTGGTCAGCTGTAGTGGAAGCTTTAGGAACCGCGCGGACCATGTGGTCCGCCTCAACATGCAAAGTCTGAATATGCCTGTCTAATCAACTTTCTTATCAACTTATCAATAGTTAATCGCGTTTGTAGCCTACACTCAGATGTAGTGTACTCATTATTGCATGCGATTGGCTTGGATAAAAAATAAATAAGAAAATAAACATTCGGAGTATGCCAATTATTCTTAAGGGGTCTTCGTGCGTCCCGCCTGCTCCAATGAACCAAGGAGGGACCTTGGTTTTACACAGGCAAGACAGGGAAATTGTGACATCTGCCACGCAGTGGTGCTAGCACACACGGACTGGCGCCACGAGAACAGCGCCACCCGATGTTGCATCTCGCCCAGGCGCAGTACGTACACGCTTCTGTGTAGTAGGCACTAGTCTTAGCTGTGTGTTTTAATGCAACTTTTCTTCGGAACGGTCAGACGAGAGGCAACAGAGTGGTCGGATAAAGGCAGTTGGCCGTTGGTTTGAGTCTAGTCAGAGTGTAGGCCCCTTTACTCTTCCTTGAGAAAGATTTCTATTTTTGGGAGTGTTTGGACATGAATCAACACACACACGCACAATAAAAAAAACATCCAAACACAGCCGCTCACACATTACAATAAAAATGCACAGTGAGAACCCATGAAAAGTGCCACTCAATATGAGAAAATAATTGTTTTTCCACAATAAAACACGCAAACACACACGCACACACACACACAGAGACATGTACATGACAGCTGCTGGCTCCGATAGGCTGCAGCAGTGCATTCTGGGACCACTAGGGAGGGACATGGACACTTGGATTAAATCCTGCTCTTTGCAGGAGGCCACGCCACCACATGTACTGAGTTATTATGAGGCTAGGGAATCTTATTGTTGAGTCTCCATGTCCTTAGTTATTATGAGGGTAAGGACTTGGAATGGGGAGTTCCCATGTACTGGGGTATTATGAGGTTGGGGACTCTTATTGTGGAGTTTCCATGGCTTAGTGGGGGGTTATTGTTGAGTTCAAATGTTCTGAGTTATTTTGTGTGGGGCCATTCTTGTAATGGCTGATCTACATCGCTCTTGGTGGTTAATTGGTCACCTTTATCTGGATCAGCTAGATAGCACCCTGAGCTTTGCCATGCTGTCATTGATGCTCTCTCTCTCTCTCTCTGTCAATCTCTCTTTCTCTTCTTTATTTAATAGTAGGTCTAAGTATGTGACCCTCTGTGTGTATATATTGTATATTTTCAGTGAGGTACACTATGGCCCCCCCTGAGAAGTTCTTCTAATTTTGTGGCAGACTTGGCAAGCTCCAGTGTCTCCAGACAGAACTATATACCCACAATTCCTCTGGGAAGGAACCATCTATTTAGCTTGTCTTCTTAACCACGTCCCACAGAGCGGCTCTGACAGCAGACACATAAACCCCATCTCATCAGTACATGTGAGGGACAGACCATGCTCCTATAAAAGCTAAAAGCCCCGATATACGTCAAACTCAATTAAAATTTGTGTGTTTGCACAGACAAAATGGCGGGGTTTGCGACACATTGGGATCCGATAGCTAAAGGTTGCTCAGCTGAACCAGTCGAAGTATATCGGAGCCTTAATACACTCCAGCTCTGTCTGTAGAGGACAGAACCACAAATCCAGCCAGCAGACACTAGATGAATTTTTGAATGTAAGTGTGTGTGTGTGTGTGTGTGTGTGTGGTGGTTTTAGTTTCCTTGTTGGCATACACCGCTTCATTACATGTGATGGACCGGGACTTGCGTCCACGGACAATCAAGCAATCATGTGTGTGAACCTTTTCTGGCCATTCGCTAAATCTTTGTGTTTGTATATGTGTGTGCGTGCATGCGTTTGAGCATGTCGTTTTTTTTTCATGCCACCAGTACAGTTTAAAGTCAAGTGGAAGCTTAACATTAGCATATTATAAATGTCACTGGGTGGTTGGAAGGATTGTGTCTGTGGTTGTTCTGTATGCAGATACTGTCCCACCTCTCACTTTCTCAGCTCCTCTCCTTTCTCCTCTCCCTCCTCTGTTCTTATGTCCCTTACTATCTGCTTGCCTCTCTACTCTCATTTCCCAGCAACTCTCTCCTTTCTCCTATCCTATTATTTCCCTGCTCCTCCATCCTCACTCCTTCCTCCTCTCTCTGATTTCCCCAACTCATCTCTCCTCTCTTCATCTTAACTCATCTTTCTCCTCATCCCTCTCTCCTCTCTCTCGCTGTCCCTCTTTCTTTCAGTAATTTTTCCCATCTCAACCCAGCAACTGACAAAACTAACAAAAAAAAAAGGTACAGAGAAAGAAACAAATTGAGAAGAGAGCAATAATTGGATTGAATTAAATTGAAAGAAAGAGGGTTTCAATTGAGGGAAAGAATTGATTGAGACAGAGTGGAATTGGTGAGAGTGGAAGTGAAAGAGAAAAAATGTTTAAGACGACGAGCATTATATATTTGACAAATGTATAATTTAAAAGGTTTGAACAGTCTCATGATGGTGATGTTTGCTCAAGTATATAGCCATAGCCACCAGCGATTGTTTCCCAAGGCACATAAGTTCACTTGGACATGGATATTAAAGGAAGATTTGATTAAAACCATGAAGCAGATGCGCAAGTATGTAAGAAAGTGTTGAGATGTTTCAACATGTTGGAATGTTGAAACTTTGGCCCTGTACACACCTTGCATTGACCTGTGTCTTGGTTGATCCGATCACGAGTGGACGACTCTGGTACACCAGTTTGCACTTGCTCTATATGCAAGAAAACTCCTACATAATTTCCGTTGGCAATACCAAATGCGTGGTTGTAGAGGAATAAGAAGTGAGAAAATACAACAATACAGACTAGGTCTATCCCTTCCGATAGTGTGTTCCTTGTCTACTTCTTCCACCAGAATCAATTTCACCTGCTTTTGTTTATGATATATTTGTTTCTGTCCATCATCACTTTGTTCTTCATATTTTCTGTGTCGCACTTCACTGACACAAATGAGAACGCACTTCCGGTTACAAAGATGACGTAATTTGAGTAGGCGGTCCTTCAGTCTAGCCAAAGTACACACTGTTAAAAGAATGTGGCAATATAGAACCCAGACCAGCTCAGGATGGGGTCTGAGTGAGTGCAACTCAATTCACACCTTCACCCAGTGCTGTCCACTTGAGATCGGATCGCCTAGTATTGCCATGTCAATGCCAGGTGGGAACAGGGCATCAGTGTCACGGGCCAATAGAGGTTGTGAACCTCTGTATTGAACCCTGTCCTGCCTCAGAGGCATCAGACTATACGTGTGTGTGTGTGTGTGTGTGTGTGTGTGTGTGTGTGTGTGTGTGTGGTGTGTGTGTGTGTGTGTGTGTGTGTGTGTGTGTGTGTGTGTGTGTGTGTGTGTGTGCGTGCACAGTGTTAACGTTTCTGCATGTGGCCATGTCCTAGGTTTCCCAGTTACTTGTTGCATAACAAACGCGGACACTTAGTGGACATGGTCGTTTTTTCCCATTTCATTTCTGAAACGGCTTCACAAATCGGATACACTCTGAGTCTGAGCCCGACTTATCGCAGACGTGGTTTGACTTCATGACCAAGGGGTACCGGCGGAGTGGTTTGTGTGGACGTGTGGAGCTCTGTCTGGGTAGCAGTAGACTGCGATGTCTGCGAGAGAGATGGGCTTTTCGGACACCTGTATTTATATGTATTTAATGTCTGTGTCCAAGTGAGGGTTTAGACTTCCCGCACAACTACGCTTTAGTGTGTGGCGGATCTCATATGCAATATCGCTTATTTAAACAGTTGCACTGCGACGGTGCTAGCCATGGGGATAATATGCCTTCTTTTTTTTTTCTTTTGTAAATGACATAATGTTCGAATCCATCTGAAACACTGGACTCACTGGCTCTTTAATAATAAAAAACAGATAGTTGACTGTGTGGAAGAGAAGCAACAATATTTTGAAATCCAGAAAGTGGGGTGACTATCGCAGACTGAAAACTGTATTTCCATGAACATAAATGCCAAAGAAATGTGGCTTGTGAACGTGCACGCGCACATCAACATAGTGCACCTCGCACACATCTCCACTGCTGCTGGAAAACATCTTTGGGGAAACACTACGTTGTTCTTTCATGCCTCTATCAAACAGCAAGCCTGCCGAGGTCAAATACTGTCATGTATGATTAGCCCCTACACACACAAACACAGACACACAAACAAACTCAGACACACACGCATGTAAATACACACAAACACACATGAACCCACAAACAACCACATGCACACTCTTCAAAAGGCTGATGAAGGATGCAGTGCCAGGGAGATATTTTTTAGTAGATTTGTTTATATATTTTGGATACTGGGAGCTGTGAGTCATTTGATGTCGTCCCTCTCTTTCATTCGGTTTCATCTCAGTGAATCCACGCACGGAGGAGACAACAGTAGGCGTGCACAATCTTTCACTTCTGCCGTTTCTTTTTATGCTTTTATTGTGCTTGGCTATCTGTCTTCACAACTTTATTGTGAGGGTTCCTCTGTCCCCATGTTTTTATTGTGCTTCAATGTCAGTCTGTTGTCTTCTGCTCCGTCGCCGTCTGGCCTTTTTGACTGTGTTTCCGGCTTGTTAATATATAATGCGTCAACTCACTGTGATACATTATGGTGGAGGCAGTTCCCTTTCTTCCTTTTTTTTATCACTTCTGTCCTCCCCTTCTCTCTCAAAGGATCATCTAAGTGCCATGATCTAATTTAAACGTGTGTGTGTGTGTGTGTGCGTGTGCGTGTGCGTGTGTGTGTGTGTGTGTGTGTGTGTGTGTGTGTGTGGGGTGGAGCTTCTGAGTGTAACTTGGAGCTCTATAATTTAATGTGTCTGGCTGTTGCTGTCCGGACACATGAAAACACATTAGAACGTAAACGTGCTGCTGTAATGGAACAAACCTTGATTAATTTAGGGGTGCAAACAGAGTGCAATTCTGACTGATGGTCCTTATGTCGGTAGGTACGTGGATATAAAAACCTTTTCATCCTCACAGCTTGGACAAAGCATAGCTCACAAAACAAGACTAGAGAGACACACAAAGGGAGATAGACAGATGGATAGGAAGAGAACACAGGGAAGAGGAAGTGAGACCCAAAAGTATGACAAAGGTAGAGAAAATGACCAATAGATAGAAAGAGGGGGAGGAAGACAGATATAGATTAAGGGAGAGAGGAGGACGGTGAGAGAAACCGAGGAGGAAAGGCTGATTGAGACAGCCTGGTAGACAAACAGAGGAAGACCGGTAACGAGGAAGACAACCTGAATGTAGGAAGGCAGACAGAACAGAGGAAGACAGAAAGAACAGAACAAGACAGACCAAACCGAGGAAAATAGACCAAACCAAGGTGGACAGACCAAACCGAGGAAAAAAGACCAAACCAAGGTGGACAGACCAAACCGAGGAAGACGGACAGAACAGAGCAAGACAGATGGATGAGAGAAAGACAGACCAAACAGAGCAAGACAGACAAAACAGAGGAAGACAGAGCAAGACTGACGGAACAGAGCAAGACAGATGGATGAGAGAAAGACAGACCAAACAGAGGAATTCACGACAGACATAACTGAGCAAGACTGACACAACAGAGGAAGACAGAGCAAGACAGTCCAAACAAAGCAAGACTGACAGAACAGAGCAAGACAGACAGATAAGAGGAAGACATAACAGAAGAAGAGAGACAGAAAGGAGCAAGATGATCAGTGAGGAGCAAGGGGGGTGACATGCCTGTCTGTAATGCAATATGGCAGATCCCATTTTATGTGTAGGACCAGAGGGCCCAGAACGGTGGGTTTTATAGGGTTGGAGTGGGTTGATCTTTTAAAATATTCAACTTCAATGAAATATGAAGCATGACTCCAGGCTGTTGGGAATGCATAAGTCTGTTTGGAAGCGCTGGGCCTGCATACTGAGTGTTACACATAATCACACTCACTCTCACTGACATGCACACACACATGATCAAGTACACACACAATATCATGCACATTATCAAACATAGTCTCAAACACATAATCATACGCAAAAAAAGGTTCCTCTTTTGGGTGAATAAAGTACAATATCACACCACACACACACACACACCACACACACACACCACACACACACACACAACACACACACACACACACACACACACACACACACTGCCCTGATTGGCTATATTCTACAGTGCTCCTTCACGGACATATATACAGGGATAATACAGGCTAAAACGCTTTGACTTATAAAATACCCAACACCGATTCCCTAATCATTCAAGGTTACATTTTTCTAATTGTACGATCATTATTCGCAATTTGTCAGTTGTTGTCATGTCAGGCTTCCCGGGATCTGCTCCAGTGGGCTCTTTTCCTTCATTACCCAGGACTTGCACCCAAAAGACTTGAGATTTGACAAGGACTTGTGCCCTAAAGACTTGACCTAACCTGAACTTGCACCTAAAGAACTGAGTACTAGTGAAAAAACATAGAAAGCTAACAACTTGGCTGGGAGAGCTAGCCTGGCAAAACTTAGGTTAGTGGTGACTGCGCTTGCCATGCCTTACTTTAGCTTAGCTAAGTTATAGCCAATACTTTGGTGAACATTTCGGAACGCAGCTATGGCTGAGCTTTCTTTTTTTCAAACGAAGCCTGCAAAAATGTGTGTGTCCTCATACCAAATTACTCATTTTGTGCCATAGAAACGCTGCAACTATATATCATACAGTGATTCTGAGCCTGAACCCCATGTGAGTTGGTTGCAAAACAAGATGTGATACTGAGGGTTGATGCTACAGCAATTTGAAGAGATACTCTTCTATCTGTCCCCATTGTAACTGCCGCTGCTCTGTCTCTACGTGGAGCAGGAACGTGTACAGACATTCAGTCTAGCTGCGGCAAGGTGGAATATTAAACCAAACGGTAGAGGAGGACCTGGGGTGTCTTGTACTTTACTAATAGACATATCTTAACTATGTCAAAGTGTTTTAGGCTGGAGTTTTACGTGAACTTATTAGCCATCCATATTTAACCTTAATCTCCAGGCGTGTTAGTAGTGGAGTAATTAACAGTGAAATAAAGAGCGGCGTGACAAGAATACTTAAAGCTTGTCATACTGTGAACATAAGATTTTTTTTTTCTTTAGTTTATTCTGAAAGGGTGATCGATACAAATTTACGGTTACATGGTTTTTGCTTGCTCAACGGTTTGTCTACTCGTGGACACAAAAGTAGTTGGATACTGCACGTGTTTAATTCATACCGAAAGCCAGCTACACCTCCAATCAATGGGTACGCAGCATTATTAGAGAGTGGAGAGAGATGGTGGGTTGATGAATTTGGTATGTAGAAATGTTATTGTGTATTTTGGGAAAAGGGGCTTGGGGGGGTCCCTGTGTGTGTCTGTCCCTGTGTGTGTCTATGTGGCAGCTCACCAGACAGGGAGACATGGGTACATCCAGCAAGGCGTGCTGATGTGATGTCAAGCTCCACTGCAGCTCAGAGTGGGTTGGGAGGGGGGGAGAACACAGTTAGGGCGCTACTACATCTCAATTGGGCTGCATGTGCCATAACTTTACATCACCCTAGTTTCGACAAACGCCTTCCTTTGCAAGTGCAATGGTAGGTAAAACGCTTAGCCCTCAGCAGGGTAGCCGCGGGTCCTTAAAAGTCTAAAAAATGCCTTAAATTTCATGTTCCTAAATTAAGGCCTTAAAAAGTCTTAAATTGCGTTACCCAAGTCTTAATTTTCTAAAGATGGTCTTAAATTTTCCTACTAAGATAGTTTTCGTAGTCAACCGGACTGTAACACAAGGGGAAAATAGGGGGCGTTTTGCGTAACGCCAGAGAACGTCCATTTATTGGAGTATGCGCGAACAATACTTTGGGTTTCCGCGCCGGCAATCTCAACAAACAAAATCAGTCGAGAGGAGACGCCACATCATGGGGAAGCAGGGCTCTCAAGTCTCGCGCATTCCGGCGTGAGACACACGCAATTCGACCATGCACAACGCTCACACGCCACACTTCGTATTTCTCACGCAGAGAAATTACCAGGATAGCGCCCACCAACTTGCGCCGCTATTTAACAGTGGAACAGGTAGGAATCAAATGGGTTCCCCTTACGAAGGGTGTCCTCTTTTGCCCAGACATGCCCTCTTTTTGAGACACTTTTAAAAATAAATGTGTCCGGGGCGGAATTTCAAAATCGTCCGGATTTTATTAAAGCCTCATACATGTTCACATTGAATTTGCGTTGCGTTCCTCTGGGTCGTTCACAAACTACTTAAGCTACGCCCTCCCCACCTCAGTTCTGTTCACTTTGCATTGCTGGAAGTGAGTAGGGGGAGTGTTAAGTAGAGCCTTCAGATTGGACGGTTTGACTTTAGAGTTACCGTCATGTTTGTATTTTTTTGTTGCCATTATTGTTTTATAGGGACAAACATTAACAAATTTCTCCTACAGGGGATTGATAAAGTTCTATCTATTGACAGAAAGAAACACTTGGTCATACTTTACACACTTTTTACCACAGCATTGGCCTACTGAATGCCACAGATATATTTTAAGCATTGGACTGAATGCCACATAAATATATAATTATGTTTTGCACGTTTGCAACGTTTAAAAGTTCAGGGGAAAAGTATAGCCTCTACTGGTGTTGCTTAGGCCAATATCCTTTTGAGGCAGTGTTGTGTTCCGAATATTAGTGTTAAGGGCCAATAATGCTTACTATCATACATTAGTCACCATGTCTGTGGACGGGTTAGGGTTAGGGTTCGGGCTGGCTCCATACAGTTACGAAGGAGTTAGTAAAAGAGGTCAACGAGGCAAGTGGTGGATTCATTGAAATGGTTGAGGAAATTTGAATGCTGAGAAACTACAGCAATTTGAAAAGAGTTTGTTTGTTTATATTTTATATTGTGTGTTGAAAGTTTGATATTTAAACTAAAATACAGCTACACTTTCACACCATCACTTTGTGTATTGTTTTTTTAATCTTTTATTATCATTTCTGGGTACATGGTCTTAAGAGACGTCAGGCCTCTAGGCTTTGAGTTAGGCCCTCAGTTTGGCTCTTGGATTGGTGAGTGCACACTTATCCTTTGGCACATTCATTAATGTATTGACATGAATGTTTCATATGTTCCAAAAAAACATGAATAACATATGCACGACCGCGTTTTACGTGCGATGTAGGTCTTAATTTTATTGAAGTGGTCTTAAAAAAGTCTAAAAAAAGTCTACACTTGGGTTGATCAAACCTGGGGAAACCCTGCTCAGTCTCCAGCTACCCATTAGCATATACCTTAGCCTGTACCTTAGAATTAGGATTCACCTTCGCATTAGCCCCCTCCCGCAGATTTAGCCTCTGCCTAGGCATTAGCTTACCCTCTACTTCAGCATTATCTTAGCCTATACCTTAATCCAGGCCTCTACTGCAATTTCTGTTCATATTACACAATGTAAACATGCTGTGCTCTGCAAAAGTCACAGAAACCTTTCCATTAATACTTATGTGCTATTTCACAAGCCACGATTAATGATTGCAGAAGCAAGCCATTGCTGGAGTGTTGCCAGGTAGGGATGCTTAATTACGGAAGTATAAAAGAACACAGAAGGCTGTAGAATTGGGCCACCCTCCCTGACACACTTTACCACACAGCCGCGGGCCTTACCCTGGACCCTCACCTCGCTGCTCAAGGACAAACCGCTAAACATTGTATATACCAAGCGTCCACATACATACCCAACTACATGCTAGATATACATATAAACTGTGTGTGTGTGTGTGTGTGTGTGTATGTGTATATATATATATATATATATTCTCTGCACGATAAACACAAGCACACACACCATCACCCCCACACACACCGACAGACGCACAACATCAATATGGCTGAACCCAGTGTAGTGTTATAATGTAGTACGGTATATAAGGGGCATTACTAAAAAAATAGTTTTTTGTCTAATCCATGCTTTGATAATTACTCTCTGGTACCAACTCTATTACTAAATGCACCTCATACACTGACACACATATACTTATATAAACACACACACACACACACACACACACACACACACACACACATATTTATGCACAAACATGCCCTGCTTACACTCTCCTCCTACATATTTAATGTAGGAGATGATGAATAAATGAGAGTACTGGTGGGCTACAGACCTTTAAAACAGGCCACCACTGTTCTGTCTCATCATTTGTCTTCCCATGTTGTCCCAGTTAGGTTGGTTGTTAAGTGTTTTTTTTATTAATGGGGAATTTTCATTTAAATATAAAAAAAAAACGTTATTGTTGCATTATTCAGCCTTTCCTGATTGATGCATTGGAACTGCCACTTAATGGTAAATTCATTGTGAAGCACGGATTTTTCCCCACAACTAATATTTTTAAGCATTCGAGTATCTTCCAGCAACCCTCGGTCCTCATAAGGCTGACGGTGGACATAACCTTCCTGTGTTGTGGCACGCACACTGAAATCACATGACCTACACAATAAAAGCCCTCCGCCCCTGTCCTCCTGGAATATAATGTGGAAGGACCAATGGAGTTCTTCCTGAACAAACTCCCACTCCCTAAGTGTTTTATGGCCCGTTGAAACGACAGCTGTCACATGGGAACGCTTTTATTCCACGACTTCACAGATGGTTTGAATAGCGTTCCGTTTTGGAAAATATACGAGCGGCAGGGAGATGATGTTGTAAACAAGGGACGCCAGGGGACCGTTTTCGACCTCACAAACTGCATCTGCCATCTTTAACAGCTCCGCATCAGACAGGTATTTTATAGCATTCAGTTATGCGGGTGCCTTGTAGATACCTAACCCCTAGATTCTCCTCAATACTGGAATCCGTAGAGACTTGTGCAGTCACTTTGAATTTGAAAACTGACTGATGGAGTGGATCTTAAGGTGGCAGGAGTGTGTAAAGATTACCTGGTTTGTGGTGCTGGGGTTGGTTTATTGGGCTTCTGTAACAGATCCAACGAGGTCATGGCAGCATTATCCATATTCCTTTCTGTCAGTGTGCCCTTGAGCGAGGCGCATCCTGCCATCTGGAAGGTTACCAGAAGCGTGTCATCCTCTGTGCTGCTCATCTATCACAGGTTTTCGTCCGCACGGTCTAATTACCATACAGGTCTTTATGTCCTGCATCAGCATAAGAACACAGCAGCCCATAACGTATGGAATCATCTAAAGATCAATCATTTATAGACTCCCATACATACCAATATGATATAAACTAATCCAATTATGCTTAAACTCTAAATCCTGATACAAAGCAATTATCTATATGCTCGCTTGCAATACAATAACTTTATACAAGGGTTATCAAGGTGTGCTTTAAGCATCAGAAAATGATGTTTCACCAAATCCCTTTCAATGTCCTGTCATTTCAGTCTGGCAATTTCCTTTTATTCCTTCAACCAATTTAATGAGCATTTATTTAAATCTTGAGGCAAGATATCTTGAAATGTGTAGTGGATAAGCTTCTTTGGTTTTACCCTTTCCATTGGTGTGTTATATAGCTTATAGTTCAGGTATATTGTGTGCTAAACTACAAAGCTTAAAGTCTGCACCACCACTCTTGCCCACAGAAAACCCTTTCCTGAACGGCCTGAAACTGGCCTGAAACTCAGCATTTACTTCCATGATTTGGTGACATCACAGAAGCACAGAGGTGCTACCTCATGGCTAGTTTTAGGCACCCTCAAACAAAACTGGTTAAAGAGGTGAATCCGTGTATGGTTCGTTCTTTGAATATTCAGATTTAAAACAAAATCAGAAAAACCAAATAACAGTCGTTTTTCTGATTTGGTTTTGAAACGGAAAAAGGGCAAAAGGAATAAACAAATAAACTGCATTTTTCTGTTTTTTAAATCAAAATGGGAATACTGAATAATCCAGTTGCTTGTTTTGTTTGTGTGATATTTAAATAAAACCACAATGAATGCCGGGAAAAGGGCACGTGGTTTTAAAAAAATACATATAAAGACGTTTCAAACTTTCCATTGAGTCTCGCATTCTACAATGGCCTAAAAAGCTCTGCGTTTTCCGTGGGAGCCGGCGCCTTAGTCTGCGAGTGGACGATATGACCGTGGAGAAGATCGCCATGATATTCCAGGTGGCTGTTTACTAAGAAACCTAGCTGGTCATAAAACATTTAAATACATCTAAATGACAAGTAGCCTACATATTGTACAATAGGCTACATAGAAGAAGAAAGGAACTAGATTTCTTCTTCGAAGGTTGTGCTCCACACAGAACCTCCTCACCGTCATAACAGAGCACTTCGGTGCACCAGATTGCTTTAGAGCGCTACTGATCTCGTCGTGTGTCTTTCCATTGTCAAATAGTTCACGAATAAAATCCCCATATGGTTCAAGTGCGGCCATAACTAAGGCTAAATATAATTGGACAGTCTATTGCTGGTTTAGTTGGTAGGCTCTTTTTTCTTCGCTCGCTTCTGCCTTCTGGTGTAGGCTACAAATGTATATATTTTTGTTTTTCTGTTTCGGGTTTAAAAAACCAACAAACAAACACAAATGAAATGCCTTTTATTTGTTTCTTCCTTTTGCCCTTTTTCCGTTTCAAAACCAAATCAGAAAAACCAAAGAACGACTCTGTTATTTGGTTTTTCTGATTTTGTTTTAAATCTGAATATTCAAAGAACAAACCATGCACGGATTGAGGTGGTCGGTGAAGTTTGGTTCTGTTATCACCATGCCGAGGAGACAATGTTGTCATCAGTGCGAAGGGCAAATTCCCTTTTGTATGGAATTCCAACGGACGACAACTTTCAGAATCTTTGGTTCCAATTTATTTAGACTGTTCCCTTCATTTTGAAGATCACAACCTGTAAGAATGCTTTATTAGTTCATTTGTTCTGTTTACAACAAACAAGGTAGCTGCTAGCGAGTATTCAAGTGTTGGTTGAGGTGTAGACCCAGTGTGAAAGCTACCTAGTGTTCAAATGTTTGGGTTTATCAGTATCTGTAGGCTTTAGCTAACTTGCCAGCTCTTATTATTATTTTTTCTAATGTATTGGTTAGTCAGCTGTACCCCTCGGCCAACTTAGTAGATCATGTTATTGGGTTGAGATGTTTTTGTGAGTCTGCTCTAGGCCTCGGCTAATTTGCTTCCTAACGTTAGTCTTCAAATATTTTGGAGTGGGAAGTTTGATTTACGATTATACAAGCTGTAAGGTTACAGCAGCAGAACACTTATTTATTAGTATTTCTTGTGCTCTGATCAACTGCTCTCCCTTTCATGTTGTGCCTTTTGCTTAGCTCTGTTACATGGAGGTTATTCTCTATATACCCAACAGTTAAGTTTTTCCAGAGTTCCACAGGCTGTATCTAATACAAGAACATTGTGTGGGTGTGTGGACTTATGTTTACATGAGTATGTGTTGTCAGGCTGTCTTCTAGGGTCATGTTCCCCAAGACCAAGAAGGATGAATGCACCGTGAAACTTAAAACAGGCCCTACTTCGGCTTTGCATATTTCTAACAATTAAGGGCACACTTTAAATATGTACATTCAGAAAAGTTCAATCTCTAAAAAAAAGTGACTATATAAATGCAGTATTTTACAGATTATGTGGAAGACCCGATGAGGCTAGTCTTTGATGAGGCATGTCTTTTGATGAGGTGGTGGAGGACCCAGCGCCATTTGTTGAGTTTAAGAAATCCCAATACCGACATACTGTCCAGCCAGATGAGGAATCTTCCTGCATATGTTGGGTACCACACAAAATGAGGATGACAATCCGGACATATCTAAGTAGCTCCAGCTCCCAGCTAGTTAGCTCCATCTGCCAATGTTTGCAAAAAATTGTTATTTTTCAAAAAACGCGTTCCTGACAAATGTTTAAGTTGTTCTGCAGCAGTGAACAGTTTGGGAATAATAAGGTGTATTTTTAACATTAAATCATGTAACCTTATCATAGTAGCACTTCTAAATGAATGCATTATACAACTTTATATTTAAAATTATATCAACAAATATTTTGTCAATAAACTACCGAAAATCATAACACTTGTGTTATTATAAATGGCAAACAACATTGGTGATATTCAACCAGTAATAGATTAAAACATGTTCAGCTTCAATGATATACGTTATACTTTGGATGATCAACATAATCACCAGTTTAATCTTTTGCCTTCAACACACAAGCTTAGTGAAATTACCTAAACATTCCAATCTTCCAGTCATATATTTTGTGAGTAAAATACGTATCAGGTTATGGAGGAATTACATGTTTCCCAATTAGTTATAGCTCCAACCCTAGTCAGAAATTACACATTCACTAACAGTGCCTATTGAAATGCAGAAGCTCGTAATGTGTCAACAGAAACTTCAGTGATGTTAATATGTAATTTGAAAAACAATATCACTAGATACCATACAATACACTAGCCATTTCCATCCGCATCTGCCATCATGATGCTAATGTTATTTTAATATTGGCAGCCACAACACCACACCTATTGACTGGATTGGTTGGCGTCCGACATTGCTCTATGGCATCTGAATGTCTTTCAGAGCTTCTAGTTGGTATACAGAAGTGTCAAAGCTGTTTTATGTTGTTAAGTTCATTTTGCACTTGAACTGATTTATATTTGAACATAAATATTACATGGACATGTAAATATTTCACCATAGGGCATCTTAAAGTCACTTACAACCAACTTTTGATATACTCCCGTACAAAACAATGACATGCAAACTTAGCCCCTATAAACTGGGTCAGTGACTCAGGTTCCAACAGCCCTGAGTTGTGCCAACATGTATTTTCCCTGGTCTTGGCAGCATTTGAGACGCTGCTATGTTGTGTTATCTCCCCCGCCCCCCAAGCCAAGCCCCTGTCAACTACATATACTTTACAATAAAAAAACGAATCAGAAAACACAAAACCACCATGGGACCTTGGTTCATCTGCTGAGCCAGTCTGGCTCATTTAGGCTCCAAGTAATGAGCACGGTCAGATGTTTTTCTTACTTGATGGGGCATTCATGCAGTGTAGAGAATAAGTCACTTGCCTGTCTGTGTGATGGTAGACCTGCCCGTCCTCTCCCTTTCCAGTAAGAATGATCAAATGCTTTATCGTTTACAAGCAGAGATCAAGGGAGGGAAGCGATGATAATGAAGGCTTATTGGATATATTCCAAGTGGTAAATTGACCAAATGATCAGCCATGGGAGATGGTGGCTTTCCCTCCCTAGAGATTTTCAAATGAAGAAAAATAACAGCCTTTTGCTCTCCCTCCATTGGACAGCACCTTTTTATGGTTGGACATATGCCATCACATTGCACATTTTTATAGTCTTATGTGCTTCCATTTTAGGTAATCTCTATATTCTCCCTAGATACAGAGCAGCCATTAAAGCTTTTTCATAGGACAAGACCTCATGCTATTTAATGTGATTACTTTCCCTCATGTTTTATCCATTGTCGGATTAATGAATCTCATGGAATATCAGCTGTTATCTCGAAGGGACCGTCTTTCTTTAGACATTTATCCATTGCCTAACATTCCCCTGCATCACCCAACATTATCCAGGATGACCCTGCTTGAACCCAGCATGACCCTTTCATTACTCAGTATGATCCTGCTGTACCCGGCATGACCCTGCATTACCTGGCATGACCCTGCTTCACCCAGAATGACCCTGCTTCACCCAGAATGACCCTGCTTCACCCAGAATGACCCTGCATGACCCAGATTTAACCAGAATGACCCTGCTTCACGACCTTGCTTCACCCATCATGATCTGGCTTCACCCAGAATGAGCCTGCATGACCCTGCCTCACCCACCATGCATCCCCTTGGTCTCATTTTATTACAGGGTCATGGTAATTCCCTTCCATTTTCCTGGTCCTCTAGTGAGACCTTTTAGCTAATTCATCTGCTGCAGTTGCCAATATGTTCTTCACTCGACTTGGCGTGAAGTTTACATTTTCATGGAGACAAAATCTCTCCATCTCTCCAAACTAATTTAACATAAATCACTAACAAATAAACACTGGTACCATGTAAATATTATAAGCCAATGCTGCTGTCCCTCTGCAGGTTGAGTGATGTGTTAATTCTGACAAAATCGGCATCACATCAATAGCACACTGCTGTACATCCAGTTGTAGTCCTAGTGATTGGTCTCCCGGTCGTCTGTCGTCAGAATTATCAAATGAACTTCTCCAGAGGACGTGTGGGATGTAAGAGATGAAGTGATGCATATCAGCTTCATTTGAAACCACAGATGTAAATGGAGTGAATGATCTGACAAGAGGGAATATGAATTATTTAAATTTTCTTCCTCTCTATTTACAAGTGAAATTAACTCTTGAATTAACACTCCTCGTATCAGATACGAGGACGCCCCCCTACTTCTTTTTCACTGCGGCTGTGTTAAGCAGAGCTCAAAATATCGTAACAATACTGTCAAACGGAAAAGCGGTTATTAAGCGATTTAGAATTGAGAGGATGCTCCCAAGACAACGGTTCAGCAGTGCAAGTGTCGAAGCCAGAGCTCAAGCAGGGGAGGGAGACCTCGTGCCTGGGGACGAGGCTTGTTTTACATCTTGTAGACGTGTTTTACAGCTCTGGCTGAAGGCTAAAGCTAAGGAGTGGGCCGATGGCAGAGAGAGCGGGCGTAGGGCGGCCAAGGTGGATCTGCCAGCTCTCATCATAGCCGTAGGCAAAGTTCTGTAGCCTGTTAAGAAGGAGCAGGGCGTCTGCTCCTTGATGAGGTGTCTTGTTAAAGTATGGTGAGCGTTATGTTATGTTCGCCTGGGACTCTCGGGCCAGACATTGCGCCGCTGCTCAGAGCCTTGTGGATCAGGCCCTGCCGAACTGCTAAGCATTACCGTCGCAATAAGGAGTGAGTAACCAGGGCCTCTGAAATTCTATCCTGTTACGTGAATACCGGATTACAAAAGGTTCAGACACTCCTGCTTGTTCTCACCTGGCTCACTCTGTTGTCACTGGTCTATTTCACCTGCTTTGCTCTCATCATCTGGCTCACTCTTTTGTCGCTTGGCTCCCTCTCTTGTCACCTGGTCCACTCTGTTGTCATTTGTGTCTCATTTCGACCAAGCGGTGCCGTATGGTTTGGTGCGGCTTGGAGCGGGACTGCTCGGTTACGCTGAACCTGACTTGTGTTTCCACCGCCGGCACCACCCTTATGGTAGGGCGGGGTTTAAGCTGGATGGCGATAGCCGCGGCAGCTACGTTAGCATCCTGAAATCATAGCAGCGCGACACAGTGTAGTCTTCCAAGAATTTCAATGAAATAGAAGAACTGGACAAATTAAACAAAGAGCAACAATGGAGGACATCCAAGAAGGACGGCAAACTTTTGTGCAACATTTTCTTCAAGGAACAGCTTTCGCCGTCGTCCAGAAATACCTTGCAGGTAATGTGTTTGTTTGTTCTTATCCTCCTGTCGCACAGAAGTGAAGATTCTGTCGACCAATCAACGGTCTGCGTTTGTAGCCTCACCTTTTCTGTACCCTTCCAGACTGCTTAGTAACCCAACGGAGGAGTGCCGAAAGATAGGTACGGCTCAGCACGCTTAATTTAGCACCCTGCCCAAATTTTGGTGGTGGAAAGGCCAATATAAGCGAACCGCATCGAACGGCACTGCTCGTGGAAATTAGGCATTGGCTCATTCTGTTGTCCCCTGTTCCACTCTGTTGTCACCTGGTTCACTCTGTTGTCACATGGCTCACTCTGTTATCACCTGGTCCACTCTGTTGTCACCTTCCCCACTCTGTTATCACCTGGTCCACTCAGTTATCACCTGGTTCACTCTGATATCACCTGGTTTCTTCGGTTATCCCCTTGTTGACTTTCTTGTCACCTGGTTCACTCTGTTGTCAATGGTTCACCTGCCTATATTTTTGTTGTGCTCGTGTTCTAGAGTCTAGGTTCACATAGCCAAGGTAACACGTAAGGCGGCACTTTTATTAAGTAAGAAATGCTTCAGCTTCTTCCATTTACTATACCTAATCTACAGCGAAAAAGGACGTGCTGGGAAATGCAGCTCTATGCTACGTCACTTATTTCTCCTGTATTCCCCTCCCGAAGAGACGTGTGTCTGACTGGGATGTGATGCATGATCCAGTGATGGGCCCCCCTCCCATTCAGGGTGACCTCTGTCTTGGGGCGCCGAGATGGATGGGAGGCTGGGAGAATAGATGGATGGATGGATGGATGGATTGATGATGAGGGCTATGTTTGGGCTCTCTGTGTGCGGTGTTGTGACGTCTTACTCGTCAGAACGTACTTTGCAGTGCGTCTTTGCATGGAGTGTTCTGGTGTTTGTGTGTGTCCGTGTGCACGTGTCAGTCCCTCTTTAACCTCTCATGAATTAGTTTGGGCTTAAATTGTTTTGAATCCAGTTTTCAAAGGTTGCAAAGAAATTGTGGGATTCTGTTTGCCTGCTACTTTGTATTCTGCTTCTGTTCTGTGCGCCGTGCTTGTGGGGCGGAGGTGAAGGAAAGACGGTGATTGGATGGATGCAACATTTAGCAACCCTTATGTTTGTTTACTGTCCAGTTTGTTTTTGGTACATTCATTGATATATATTAGTGCAATGCAGTTTTTTACTTTGGCCTGTCATTTTTCTGGTTGTGAAACTGGTCATGCATTCAAAGTGGCATCAAAAAAAGTCCTAAATGTAACTAACTTAAACCTTTAGATGCTGTGGGCAGTGGGAGACGGAACCCACAACCGTTTGACTGGGAGTCAGACCCCCGAACCACTAAACAAGACAGTGTGGTTCTGGTTTCAGTGTGAGAGCAGTCCCTGATTAAATCAGAGCATATGGTTAGCCTCTGAACCCCTATCCCTGGGATCTTCTCAGGACTTTAGTCAGGCAGCAAAATGTTTTTTCAGTGTGTGTGTGTGTATGTGTCTGTGTATTTGTGTGTGCACGAAAGTGCACAAACCTTTTGTCTAAGTACTGGTTATTTCTCTCTGTCATATTTATGTGTTGAAGTGTGTGTTTATGCACCATTGGAATTTTATTTTGCCTTTCCTTGAGTGTGTGTCTGTGGATTTGTCTGTTACTTAAATATTACCTTGCTTGTTTTGTGTGTTTGTGTGCGTGTATTCCTGCCTCTCTTATTTATTTGTCAGAGGTTATGTTCAGGGACGTCCCCTGTCAGCCAGACCCATAAAACACACTGTCATGTCACACTGGCCCTGCTCCAAACTCATTACCTATGGGCTGGCTCTCTCTCTCTCGCTCTCTCCTTCTCCCCCATCAGGACTAGGGTTCACTGAAACTGTAAATGCGATGGCATATCCCCACAAGGTCACATGAATATGGATCCACCCTCTGCCTCTCTCTCTCTCTCTCTCTCTCTCTCTCTCTCTCTCTCTCTCTCTCTCTCTCTCTCTCTCTCTCTCTCTCTCTCTCTCTCTCTCTCTCTCAATTGCGTCTCTCTCTATAACTCTGTCTTTCTCAATGCTCTCTGTCTCAATATATCTACCCTCCATTTCACTTTAACACACACTCCTCTCACTCACTCACTCACTCACTCACTCACTCACTCACTCACTCACACACACACACAATCCTTAAATCCCACACACTTGAATACACAAACACACATGTTCATTGATACAAATTTGGAAATCTAGGTCACAACAGTCCAGGGCTCACCAAAAAGTATTTAAAATTTGTTTTGAACTGTGATTTTAAAAGTGCAACTATTGGTTGTCAAGAAGCACAGGGGAATTATTGAAAGGATGTAAACAAATATGTACTTACTGAATAGTAAAGCATTGTGCTGGTGTTTAAGGAGTCGGTAGCCATATTCAAAGAATACAGTGTGAGACGTCACTTTGAGAAAAAACATGGAGAAAAATAATACAATATGCCATTTGCGGAGAAAGCCGCAACATCACAGGAGTTGCAAGCTAACAACAAGGACTTATTGACATTATCGTTGGAACCTGGGATAATGTCACTAAAGCTAGTGATGTGCTGCCCCACAAAGAAGCAAAAAACACGTCACGCCATTCTTCTAGGGAGAATTCATCAAATAATTTGGTGTACCACCATAATTTGTCCTGCAAAGAATTAGCAGTTGCTAAAGACAGAGCAACATATATATAATTTTTTTAAGAGCATCTCTATCAGGCATCAGCTCCCTTTAAAAGTCTCTATCTGTGCTTGGTGCGACAAAATCACCGTCTAACGTTCCGTTTAACATTTTAATCGTATTTTTACAATCTACGTAATCCAGCAAGCCTTTGGAGAATGGAAATTCAGGGTTTCAGATGCATGGAAAAGAGCCGGCAAAGTGGTTTCATAATCACTCGTCACTCGTGCTGATTAACAAGACTAAGCGGTTGGACATTCTGCCCAACCAGAAACATCTCTTAATGCACAATAGGGTGCAGATCGGGGAGATTATCTTAGTTCTGATATAGCTCCATAGCAGAGAGCATTTAGTCTCTGTCTTAATGTGGCGCTCCGCATTTTCGCCACTCCCTGATACGACAACAACTACCTAGCAGTTGTATTCACAGAGTATTCTGCCAAGCGGGAGATTTTGCGCATCTTTAGAGTGGTATGTTGAAGGAGTTAGAATATACCTAAAATCATCCCCAATCATCCCTTCAATATTCAAGATATCACCCAAATACAAATTAGCAGAAGCCTAGGTTATTATTTTGTACTAATATGAACTCGGCATGTTCAAATTACAATTAATGCCTTTTTTACTTTTATTCTGATCAATGTTGATGAGGATTACTTTATGTCATTGTTTTATGTTTTATGTAAAAATAAAATAAGAAATTAACGTACAATATTATGTCCCCCACTGCAGTAGAACACAAAAAATTACTCTCAGCCAACATGGTTTTTTGCTAAGAAATGTATATGCGGGCCAGAAGACATTGAAGATTCTTAATGTGCCCTACATGGAAAATATTTGAACTGATGTTTGGAGAATCTCATGAGGTTGTTCTTCACAAAATGGAGATGGAGTGGGATGTGTATGTGTGTGTGTGGGGGGGGATGATCTCATTGAGTTTCTTTTGAAGCTTCATCAGCACATCCATTTGATTATTGACTGCATGTCACTCCATGGGCAAAATAGATTGACGTACGTGTGTGTGTGTGTGTGTGTGTGTGTGTGTGTGTGTGTGTGTGTGTGTGTGTGTGTGTGTGTGTGTGTGTGTGTGTGTGTGTGTGTGTGTGTGTGTGTGTGTGAGATGAATTACTCGCTTGCTTCCTTTATTTTATTTGTTGCTTGTTTTTTTTTTCCACCATTTTCCTTTTCCTAGTCTCTCTCTCTCTCTCTCTCTCTCTCTCTCTCTCTCTCTCTCTCTCTCTCTCTCTCTCTCTCTCTCTCTCTACATACAGCGTATGGGGTTAGTCTCTGTCTTGCCATGCATATCGATTATAGATTTGATTAATTCCTGGCTCTACTTTCTGATGCTGATTTTGTCTTCCCCTTCTCTGACTCACTCCTCCCGCCCCCTCTATCCTCCCTCCCTCTATCCTCTCCACCTCTTCTCCCTCTCTCTCCTCTCCTACAGAGAACATCAGACCAGCTGTGCAGGGCTTCATCTCCCCCCTCAGCCGAGGCCCCGGAGGTCCCGGTACCAGAGGGCCCCCAACTAGGGGCCCCTGCAAGACCACCACCACACACATGGAGAGAGATAGACCAACTGAGAGAGAGAGACCTGTGGAGAGGGAGAGACCGGCCGAGAGAGATAGAGCTGCAGAGAGAGAGAGAAAGGTAGAGAGAGAGAGAGATGCAGAGAGAGAGGGACCGGGAGAGCGAGATAGAGCTGCAGAGAGAGAGAGGCTGGTTGAGAGACATAGACCTGCAGAGAGAGAGAGACCACGAGAGAGAGATAATCAGAGAGAGCGGCTGGGAGAGAGAGGGAGGCTGGCTGAGAGACATAGGCCTGCAGAGAGAGAGATGGAAAGCAAGACGGAGAGTAATATAGTGATTGAATCTTTGGCAACAGGTTGTAAACAGTCGCCTTCATCTTCCTCGCTAAAAGGAGATTCTGATGTGGATGCCCTGCTGGCAAGACTCAGAGCTCTGTAGGAAGGAACCACACGCATGTTCAGACTACTAGTAGCATGCCTCTAGCATTAAGGTTATTAGCAGTGGTTACTAGCACGCTTAATGCCCAGCAAACACATGTCTTGAAAGACATTCCACGGATGGCCAATCTTTCTCTAGGACTAATAACAGCATTGGATAATGATAAAGTCTCACAGTGGCGTGGTCTTGGCAGTCCGGTGTGATTGCACCAGATTTACCAGCTAGTGGAAGATCCAGCAGATACTGAGAAATCACTGAGCACTTACTCATTGAAAACTTTGTCTGTAGCACAGCCTCAATTATAGACGTTAGCGTTGCCTTATGTATGTACACATTCTGCTCTTCGATTGGTCCTATTTAGCTTTAATCATAAACACTACAGGTATAATCGTCATTTATTGTTGTCAACTGTGTCTTTAAGTACAAAAGAGAAAACATTGTAATTCATGTTTATGTTTTCACACTTTATTTCTAACAAGGGTACAAATGTCTCAAAGTTCTTGAGAACTGAGTAGTTAGTTTGTGTTGATGATTGTGTTTTGTTTTGGTTTGTATTTGTCCTTTCATCTATTTGAAATGTCTTCCGTCCACACCGGACTAAGAATGGATGTGCACAACTTTTGTATTTAATCGGTCACACGTAGATTTGTATTTTCTATACTACTATAAAAATTAAGATTTTTTCACTTTTCTAAGGACAACAGCGAGAGAGCTTTGTGTTTGTGCTGTCCTTCGTTTTGATGTCTTTCCAGAGTTGAGTGTATATTTTTGTGTATGTATGTACTTATGTATATATATATATATATATATATATATATATATATATATATATATATATATATATACGCACACTCTGAATGGGTGTGCCTCTTATGTTTGCTTATAAGCATACTTCCATGAATGGAAACGCTTGGAGGTGATGTTTAATCACCTCTCCAACGTTTGGATAAACAGTGAAACTCTGCTTTGTTATACAGCCATCTCATCTTGAGTTTTGCAGACATATTTACAATAAAGCAAGGTAAAAAATATCCATGCATGGCATCTCATTTTAATACTTTTGGCGATGACTCTGAAGTATCAAACTAGATGGAAGAACATCTCTGCTAGATGAAATATATCATTAAAGGAAAATTTAGGGTTTCTTCAACCTGGAACCCCTTTGGATTATTTTATTTTAAATTGGCCCACTTCAGAGTGAGACTTGGTTGTTGGCCCACTTCAGAGCAGACTTTGTTGGACACTAAACAAACAGAACAGAATCAAGCAAAAGGGCAACAAAAAAGTTTTTTATCCTTAGATTAGAGCCCGCCACTATGGCCTAATTATTCTGGAGCTACAGTTTAATCTACTAACACAGCACCAGTACAGTGCATACCCATACTAGTACGCAAGCACTGGGTTACATGATAAAAAAGTTATGAAAACGGGCTAACTTCTGAATGATCAATTATACAAATAATTACACAGATAATCAAATAACAATGTACCAATAATGAATAAACCGGAATTAAATTGGAAATAGGTAGATGCCTCCGTTGAGTGGTAAAGGAAATGTAACGGGTTCAATGAAAACCCATGCACACGCTCACACGCCACACTTCGTATTTCCCATGCAGAGAAATGACCAGGATAGCGCCCATGCACCAACTTGCGCCGCTTTTTAACAGTGGAAGGGTAGGAAGCAAATGGGTTCCCCGTACGTAGGGTGACCAGACATCCTCTTTTGCCCAGACATCTCTTTTTGAGACACTTTAAAACAAAGAAGGAATTTCAAAATGGTCCGGGATTTTATTAAAGCCTCATACATGTTCACATTTAATTTGCATTGCGTTCCTCTGGGTCGGTCACAAACTAGTTAGGCTATGCCCTCCCCTACTCAGTTCTGTTCGCTTTGCATTGGTGGAAGTGAGTAGGGGGAGTGGTTAAGGAGAGCCTTCAGATTGGACGGTTTGTCTTTAGAGTTACTGTCATGTTTTGTATTTTTTTTTTACCATTATTGTTTTATAGGGACAAACATTAACACATTTCTCCTACAGTGGATTGATAAAGTTCTATCTATTGAACAGAAAGAAACACTTGTCATACTTTACAGACTTTACCACAGCACTGGCCTACTGAATGCCACAGATATATTTTTAAGCATTGGACTGAATGCCACATAAATATATAATTATGTTTTTGCACATTTGCAATGTTTAAAAGTTCAGGGAAAAGTTTATGCCTCTACTGGTGTTGCTTAGGCCAGATGAGTGATTCAACGAATAGTAGACAGAATAGACTTTAAAGTTTATTTGGTAGCCCTGGACAGCCCTACTAAAAATATCAAATTATTTGTCTGATTTTTAATTCCTTGAGAGATCTCTCTGTCTCCACCTCCTCAAGCTCCACCTTCTCATCCTCTTCATCAACATCCACCTCATCCTCACTCTCCACCTTCTATTGCATATCCTACTCCACTCCCCCCTACTCATTCGCCTCTTCCTCATTCTGTTCCTCACCCTCCACAAACTCACTCTCCTCTCCATTGTCCTGATACTCGATAATCTTAACTCTGGTAGCAGACAAGCTCAAATCTGGGTTCACTTTATTCAACTTCATAAACGTGAACATAAACTCGGCCAGCATTAGTTGGCTTTTCCCAACAACAATCTGACACATCCTGCCGCTCACCGACGGTCTTAGAGTGGCTGTGAACTTTTCAAAGGCACACCGTGAAAAGGTCCTGCTATAGCAAAGTAGAGATGAGATACTCTGTAAATAAATTTGAAAGACTTTATATAATGACATGCATAAGCCTTAAGTTAATTAGGAACTAATCAATACCAAAACATCAAAATACATTTGTAGATGATTAATAAGTGCTATGTTAAAGGAACCCTATTTCAACTCAGGTGTGATGGTGACTAGCCATTACAAGCCAAGTCAAAATATTCCCTCTAGTGACATTACATTTCGGAGTGTCCACCATGATTTAGGATTGATATAGATCACCCTACTAGTTGGCAAAGTCCGCTGGATATGCTGGTAGGCCGAGCAATCAATCATTTATCATCTACAAATGTATATTAATCTTTTGCCAATGATTAGTTCATCATTAACTAAAAGCGTATTAATTACTTATGACTGAAAGCTATTATAAAGTGCCACCCAAAGTTCTCTATACTAGTAGATTGCAACCAAAGAAACTGTAAACTCTGAAACCAGCTTTACTTTTAGAAGGAAGTCTGTCCCTCAGCTTCACTGATCAGAGCTTCAACGTGTGTGTGCTTGTGTGTATTGGTTTTTTGCTCAACAGCACAGCTGTGTGTGAATGTGTGTGTGTTTTTAGTTACTTTATCTGACCTCCTGTTGTTCAACTCTTTGTGTTTGTTGCAAATGAAGCGTTAACACGGCTCATCTTGGCGCACGTGAAACAATAAGAGTGCACGTGAAACAATGAGAGCGCACGTCTAAAAACATCATAGGAGACGCTGTTTCCCCGCAGCGCACAGCTCGGTCCCCAGCAGTTTGTTTTGTTTGTTTTGAATCCAAATGACTCCCTTTGTTTTTTAATTGGGCTATGTGTGTGTGTGTGTGTGTGTGTGTGTGTGTGTGTGTGTGTGTGTGACGTGTGTCTGTTCTAGTAAAGGTAGTAGCAAGGTCTTTGCTTTGTAGTGTGGTTGCTATAGTAAGGAACGCTTTTGAAATGTGTGTAAAGAATAGTTTCTTTAGTATATACGTTGTAACATAACACACATCTCAAAAGCATCTTCTTTGTTCATTAAAGGACAATACCGGTCTGGCTGATCAGAACAACGTAGCTATCTTTCTGTTAGCCTCACCAAAACATCCGTTACCAAAATAAGCTTTAACGTTACTGCCAAGACTACTACGACCCCTAACCCAATGCAAGGTGTGCGTGTGTGTGTGTGTGTGTGTGCGTGTGCGTGTGCGTGTGCGTGTGAGTGCGTGTGTGTGTGTGTGTGTGTGCGTACGGGGCCTCCTGCTGTGTCAGGGGAGCCTCGAGAGGCTTGTCCACCTGGCTTTGATCAACATGGAAACAGTAGCAGGGAGGGAGAGACAGGCAAGGGAGAGAGAGACAGACAGGGGAGAGAGGGTAAGGGTCCCCAGGGGAGTGATTAAGGTGTTTAGTTCACTCTAATGAGGTAGGCCGTCACGCCACACAGTCACCGCTGGACTACTTTAAACCACAAGAATACACCAGAGAGAGCACACTCACTCAGACGCACTGTTATCCCATGACGCGGCCCGGTCCAGCCGTAGCGTCACCTTGACAACCGAGCAAAACATCCGTGCCACCGAGTCGAAGTTTCAACAGTTTTGGAAGAAGAAGTGGCGGAAAAACAAAGAAGCGAAAGAAGCCTCTGTAAATAAAAAAGGTCTCTCTATCACCGCGCTGCGTGCCGGCGGTTTGACAGACCGCCGTCGTAGTTAAGTTGAAAGTCAATAACTAAAAATAACAAAAAATATTGCGGCTGTCACCGCCTTGACACTCATTAGATAGACGCCTATTAATCTGGCTAGCTCCGCGGCGCCTCACAGGTGCATCGCGACGGGGGGCCACGGCGGGTTCGGAACCGAAGCTTTTGATCCAGATCACGCCGGTACCTGTCTTCATTCACGCAATTAGCGACAGCTGAGCACAATCCAGGCGCACACCCGCGTTTATTCCCCGCTTTGATGCCGTACACAAACACAATAAGTCAACAGTTCTTTTGCTCGGTGTCTGTGACATGCTCAGAGTTTCTCGCTCGCGACTGCTACCCGCGCGTCGTCTCTGTTCGTTTGTTCCCGTCTCATTGATTCTTTAACCATTTACGAACATCGTGGGATTTAATCCATCAAATTGAACACGCGCCAGCCTGACTCCTCACTGAATGTGTGTCGTTATCATCAAGCCCCCCACCCCCCACCACCACCACCACCACCACCACCACCACCACCACCACCACCATGTTATCAGCGATATGTTCTAGTATTTTTCAGCCGGGCCCTCTCGATGCGAACAGCGGACCCCAGGTAACTCTTCTGTTCCATCCTGACCCCGAGTTCTGGAGAGCCAGCTCACCATACTGAAGACTAAAGATGGCCCATGATCCGGTTGCTGCCTCCATCTCCCAAACACACACACACCAACACACAGCGGCATCAGGCACACTCATTTCATGACGCTGCTGCATGCGTCATGTGTGTACGCGTGGCCCGTTGTGTACCTCTAAAGCCCCCCTCATCATTGATACCTGGCCCAGGACCCGCTGGCCTGTACTATGATGGTGGCATCAGCGCTTCGGAAAAAACAACAGCTTGGTCGTACGTGACCGGGATCGCACCCAGAACACGGGAACACCATTAGTGTGTGCCTCTTAAGTTCACATTCACAGTCACACACACAAACACACTAACGTGTGTGTGCGCGTGCGTGAGTGCGTGCGGATGCGTACGTGTGTGTGGATGAACCTGGGTGTTCCAGCAGGCATCCATGACAGGATTATGCTAGCCCGGCAGAGAAGTGAGGAACGGAGATGAGAGGAACAGAGAAGATCAGGGAGAGAACAGAACACACTGACTGTCATGCTGAGTGCGACGCCTGGCTCATTACTCGCACAGAGCTCATCCGACTCCTGAAGGACGGCTACAACAACTGTTGAATTGGGGCACGTCCATTTAAACGGAGCTTATACATTATGTATTCAAATAATCACCCGGGATGAGGGTGTCACGACACCACCCAATCACTGAACGCCTCGCGAACGAATGCTCAGTAATTCCATTATCTTTTTTAAAAAAGATAACCAGAGTGACAGAGGCGTGCGTGTGGAGCACAAGTCCTGCCAGAGAGGAGGTTTGGAGTGTGTTTCAGTGTGAGGCTGCTGGCAGGCCATACTGCCACACAGCCATGTTCAGAAGACTCAGAGAGACGGGACGCTTCTGGGGAGACCTCTCTCCTCTGAACAAAGGAACAAAACATGGAGCTCTTCAGTCCTCCTGATGAAACCCTAGATCCCCTAGATGCAGGCGGCTGGTCTGAGGGGAGAAGCTCAATGGAGTCCCTTCCTCTTGCAAAGAGCCCCGCCGGGAGACAACCAGACACCCAGAGAGAAACCTTATGAAGTTAATGTTATACTCATCATTTAAATCCAGAACCCTGCTTACCACTTTTTTGCTACCACTTTTCAATCATTCTAAGAGGTCTTAGTTGAGCCCTTTTGCATGTATATACATTCTTTCATTTTGATTGTATTGTATTTCTGGTGATCATTTCTTATTGCCATTTTTATTATGTATCTTATTTAGCTTTGGCTTTATGTGCTTGTAAATGAATGTTCCCCAATGCAAATTAAGCCCTTTGAATTTAATTGATACCCGGACCGAAAAAAACAGAGAACTAGAACGGAAAGAGAGGGAGAGACTTTGAAAGAAAAAGAAACCCCAAAAGAGAAAAAAAAAGATACACCCAGAGAGAGAGAGAGAGAGAGAGAGAGAGAGAGAGAGAGAGAGAGAGAGAATAGAAGCTGACTGTGGCCCGTCGCCAGCGAGAGTCTCTGATAACTCGACAGAGAACTGATGAATGGAATATTTCCCTGCACACAAAGCCCAGAATAAAGCCATTTAGGGGACACTGGAGCGCATAACAACCCCAGCTTAGGACTCGTTCCAAGGAAGGGCTGGCTGTCTCCTCCCCTACTCCTCCTCTTCAACCTCCTCCTCCCCCCCTTCCTCGCCCTCCCTCCTTCTTCTCTTCCTTATCCCTCTCTTTCTCTGTCTCCTCACCTCGGGGTCTAAATGTATGCCACCACTGTGACACATACGCGCCAGACCGGGAGGGGTGGGGGGTGAGGGGGGGTGAGTGTGCTGCTTCTGGGAGGGGATGGGTCCTTCTGTCCTGGTGACGGCTAGCCTCACCGTGCATATGGTCGCCGCAGGAACCCACTAAACACCCACACTTTAAGACACACACAAACACACACACACACACACATACACACACGCACGCACACGCACACCCACACACAAACCCACAGACACTCTTAAACACACACTCTAACACACACACTAACACACATAAACTCGACCACACACACACTCACACATGCACACTCTCTAACACACATGCACTACCACACACAGACTAACACACACACACACTCTAAGACACAAATACACTATAGCACACACACCACACCACACACCAACCAAAAGCCCCCACAAAGATACACAAACACACATACACTCTGACATATACGAAGTACGGACAAGCGCGCTCCGGCACACACTGTAACACACATGGGTGTACATCTTGTGTTGTCCTCGCCCGTCCGCAGTCGGGGGGGCTGATCTCAGGCGACAGCGGCAGACGCGCCCCAGCTGGTCTTCAGACCGGAGGACAGCTTCCTCCATGACAAGTAGGTCACACATGCTTGTCAACGTCTCCACGCACACACACACAGACGGATGGACCCATCAGAGCACTGCCGTTATCTTTAAATGGATCCTCTTCTCTTGACGTACCTCTTTTCCTGACCTTTCTGTATGTACTCTTTCTTAGACCCTTCTCTTTGGACTGTTCTCTCTTCTGTTCTCAATCCCTCGCTCCGTCTATACAAACTGACTTCTAGATATTTCTCTCTCAACATCCTTCTCTTCACATTCTCTGATGTGGGCTCTTCTTTCTTCTAGTGTTCTGTTCCACATGCTTCTCTTTCTGTTTACTGTTCCAAACCCGTCCCTATCTCCGTTTCCACAGTTAAAGAAGCAGCAATGGCGAGCGAAGCTTCTCTCTGACTGTTCTAAAGTTTTCAGTGTTCACCAAGAATTAACACTCACCCATATGATTATGGGTCTGTACATGTGACAAATATATCAGAACTATGATGGGAAAGAAACGCTGAAAGAACTTCAGATCATTTGGCTGACATTCGGCTGCAGCTGAAGTGTGCGTCTGTGTGTGTTTTTCTCGGACTGATAATCTCTATTTTCTGCTTGTTTTGACAGTCGGACATGAAATGGGCTCCAGAGAGAGAGAGGAAGAGATGGACGAGCTCGCTCCTCGTTCTTCAAAAGGAGCGTCTTCCCTGCCAGACGGTTGGGAGTGGGTATAAAACATCTAATCTGCCGCTCCGCGCTTTGCCAGCCAGCCTGTGATACACAGAGTCAAGAGGGGTCTTGGATATGTAGCAGAGATCCTATCTTAACAGGATCGATGCTGAACCCACAGCCCCGCCCGCCCCGCTGGCCGAGGAACTCTTCCTATCTTCTGAAGGGGGGGGGGGGCTTTGTGGGAATGAGTCAAATTGCCCTCCCTGTCTCCATCTCTCTTCTCTCTCCTTCTATCTCTCTCCGCCTCCCTTTCTCTCTATCTCCCTCTGTCTCTCTCACTCCCTCTCTATGTGTCTTTCTCTCTCCCTCTTTTATTAGAAAGCAAGGTCAAACCCACACACGCACACAGCACTCACGCTCGACAATAACACACATACTCTCACACATACTCACGCAGTGATAGTTCTCATGCGTACACACCCAAAGGTGAAGAGTTTGCAGTTTTCTGTCCCATGTGCACCCACACACACACTAGCTCTGTGGTGTAAAAGTCGCCTGACTGTCAGAGCTATGGTAGTGCTAAACCTAGCGCTAGCATCGTTTTTTTAGCGCCATTGGTAGTTAGTGTGGCTTTTCTCCCTCACTGTGCCTCTAATGGTCTCTCTTTCTCTTAATATCATGCTTTAGATATTTCTGTGAGAACCTTGATGTCTGTGTATTATGGTAATTCTAAGTCATTGACTGTGTGTGTGTGTGTGTGTGTGTGTGTGTGTGTGTGTGTGTGTGTGTGTGTGTGTGTGTGTGTGTGTGTGTGTGTGTGTGTGTGTGTGTGTGTGTGTGTGTGTGTGCGCGCGCGCGTGTGTGTG
The DNA here is from genome assembly GCF_026213295.1 of Gadus chalcogrammus. Lineage (NCBI taxonomy): Eukaryota > Metazoa > Chordata > Actinopteri > Gadiformes > Gadidae > Gadus > Gadus chalcogrammus. The sequence goes on along the minus strand of NC_079425.1, from coordinate 13,725,211 downwards.
TCTCTCTGTGTGTGTTTGTGGGTCTTTTTTGCTGCTTCAGGCACATGAATGACAGGGGAGGTAATTGCTGTGCATAAAGCTGATGTTTCCTAGCACCCATTTTGAAACACATCCTTCTCACCCTCTACGTCTCTTTTATGGAGAACCATCACCTTGTAGAAAAAGGATAAGAAATGGGCCAGTGCTGAGTCTAAGCCATGATCCTATTCCTGGGAAGACAGTGTTGGGGCCCCTTACACCGTCACCATGACATCCAGACCAGCAGGAACCCCTGCCCCCCACAGGCCAATCTCCAGGCCCAGGTGGGAACCTAATGCGCTTTAATCTGCAGGGTAATTGAATAGAAAGCTGCTTCTGTGTGCTCTGTACAGTCAGCTGCCCTTTCCCTCTCTCTGTAAAAATGGAAAGGTCCGGAACAAAAAGACGAGACGAGACAGGATCTTTACATGGTAATATGTTAAATAAGTCCGTAATTTAGAGAAAACGAGAGTCAAATCCTTTGATCTTTCCACTCTCTGGCTATCAGTTTGTGACGTTCAACTCTGCTTCAAGCGCCGGAAGCGTTCTTGTCGAGACGTCTAAGTGCCTCGGATAAGGCACGACCACAGCACGACCAGGGGATACCGGTATCGAGGTGTGTGTGGACGCGTGGAGCTCCCTCAGTGCAGCGGTTGTTGATATCCTTGTCTGAAGAAGGGTTATGCTTCTTGGACACTCAGTGTAACACAATGGTGAGTGTGGAAGTGGGTGTGGAAGTGTGGAGCTCCTTTTAGGCATTGGTTTGTTTTGATGTTGACGGCCAAATATAACGCCACAGTGTATGCGTAATTTTTATGGATGGGAACCATGAGGATAACCCCTTCTTAATATAACTCTCATCCATAAAATAATTGTAAAACAATAATGTTACTACAGACACACTAAAAATTAAGATTTCTAGACTTCTTCAATACGCACAGACTTCTAGAGGTCTTCCATATGGACAGTCTACAATGTGGAAAGTATTTTATAGGTCTTCAATATGGACAGACTTGTCGAGGTCTTCAATATGGATAGTCTCCTGGGGTCTTCAATTTGGACAGCTTTCTAGAACTCTTTATAATGAACAGTCTTCTGTGTCCTCATTCTTCTCAGCTCCAACATGGTCAGCCTTCTAGAAGCCTTCTATTTGGACAGTCTTCTAAAGGGCTTCAAATTAGCCAGTCTCTAGATGTCTTCAATATGGACAGTCTTCTAGAGGTTTGCAATTTGTTCCTGAACTATGGAAAATGGTCTTCATTCTTCTCAGCTCCTCCAATATGGACAGGGTTGAGTGCCGCCTGGGCCTTGGCGGCAGAAGGAAGTCATTAAACATGCATTACCTCTTCCTCCCACAAGATCTTCCGTCATACTCAAATTTGTTGTGTTAGCCTGCGGTCTGTCAGCGACTGCCATTGCTGCATTCACTATGAAATGAACACTTGTTATGTGGTGTAATTTCCCCCCTTTGTTAATTCATATATCATATCAACATACAGTGCTAGCCCTAACCCTAACCCTAAGCCACAATGCTCCAACCAAGAGAAACCTGCTCATTCCAGAAATGTTTTTTTCAAAAGTTTCATGAGCCACAGTACTACAACTAAACCAAAGTAAACGGCAGTGTGTTCGGAAGCTGATTTGGATGTGGAAACATTATTTTCTGGAAATATGATATATTTATTTGTTTTACATATTGTTCTAGAAGACGCTAACAACAATTTCTTTGATTTTTGGACACACACACACAAACATACACAAAGCCACAGCTCCAGTCCAACAGCTCGGAGCCCTACAGAGAACACTGCTGTTCCCGGGACCGCAGCCTCCTCATCCCCTCCGCATGCACCAGGCGCTCGCATCCCAGAACATCGTGACCTACGACCCCGCTCTGCCTCTCAGCGCTGTGGAATCCTGCTCACGCTCCGCAGTCAGTGGGAGGACACCTCCTTCTGTCTGCTCTCTGTAGAGAACACTGGAACCCGGCCTCAACCCAACTCTATTTGCTGCCTTTATGGGCCCATGCCGGGTTTAAAACCAAAATCCTGTTCATAAGTAAACTAATTTGTTAGTGTTATGCCGCTTTTCCACCGCACATGTAGCTCGACTCGTCTCGACTCGACACGACTCGACACGGTAGCAGCACGGGTCGTTTTCCACCGCAAATAGTACCTCCTGGACATGGGCGGGGTCGGCTGCGCGAAAGGGCCGTGACGTAATTTTGTACGCGACGCCAACAACACCTACGCAACCCACACATGGGGATAGAACCCACATAACAACAATGGAGGACATTGATGCGATGGTATTATTAGCTGGCATGTTGAAGAAGTGGAATATGTTGGCTGCGGCGCTGCTATGGCTGTTACCAGCATGGTTGCCATGTCGCTCTCGTGACTTCGTCACACTCTCTGGCCAATCAGTGGCCGGCCATCTGCCGACGTCACCTTTTAGCATCGGCTCAGCTCGCTTGGAACCTAGAGCGAGGCGGTACTAAAAAAAAGCAGCCACTTCAGGTACCAGATACCATGTTTTCGCGGTGGAAACGCCAAAAATGCGAGCTGAGTCGAGTCGAGTCGAGCTGGTACCATGCAGTGGAAAAGCGGCATTAGTTCTTTCCAAAAAACAGTTCAGAATTTCGTACGGATCATACATTATACCCTATTTACTCTTGCAAAGAACTCGCGAAATGTGTGTGGTGGCGTAAGCAGCGAGAATCTGACACTTACATTTCAATCATAAATGTTCATTGACTGGTGATAAAACATAATGGACACAAGGAATTAAAAATCTGACCTGGGCCTTACAGATCAAATTGATTGATATGTGGTTTAAGGTTACAATGTTCAACTTCATATAACACCATTATCACACCAAGTACCTACGATTTTGTATCTCTGGCGACTCTTAATACTCACATTTAACTCTCGGCTGCTTACTTGAACTCCCAGAGCAGCATGAAGAGGAGGAGGAGGCTGTAGTGGGGGAGGAGTAGGTAATAAAGGAGCAGGAGAGGAAGGAAAGTAAGCTGGAGGAGCAAAAGGAGGACGAGGAGTTGGTGTTGGTGGAGGAGCAGCAGGAAGCGAGGAAGTATAGGAGGTGAATAAGGAGAAGGAGGCCGTTGGGTGGTCATCTGTTCCCCATCTTGTTTCACCCATTGCTCTTGGCGTGCACCACCACCGACGTCATTGTCATCGTGATCACTATCACACTGTATGTTTGGGCAATCAGGCATCGTTTTCCTCGCTGAACGACCCCAAATACTGTCTCGGGGTTGGCTGAATAGATATATACGGTATTTTTTACATGCATTATCTATCTCTGCCTTCCCTCATGGGGTCGCCATATCATTACATGTGGAATTCTGCGTGGAACTCGAATAAGCATGCTTGGGAAGGCTTTTCTATCGGCAGCACCCTTTCATCATCTGGCCCTCGCTGTGTGGCTCCACAGAAATACCCTCCAGTAACATAAACATGTTGATGATTTAACCGGTGTAAAGTTTAACTTTAGGTCGAATAGAGAGTATGCAGGATTATTTCCAGAAAAAAAATATGCATCCGTTTCTCCCTCTAGCCTTGAACACACAAACACACACACACTCACACTAAGAGCAGCTTAATAAGCAAAGCTTGCATAAGCAGTTGCTCTCAAACACATGGTAAGACAGACCAACACGTCATGATTATACAACCCTGCATAAGGTATACCAACGGTCATATCTCAGCCATAGAGAACTATCCACTTCACCACTCACCCACACATACAAACCCTCATACAGAAACACACACAGAAACACATGCACCATATCACACACACACACACCGCATGGCTGGCTGGCTGCGTCGGTGCGAGTTGTTGTTGTGAAGTGTGTCAGATTTACGACCACACACTCATTATTACCCCAAGGTCTGGGATCTAAAACGGTTAACGGGCGTAAATAAAGTATGAGAGTGATAGCGGTGTGTCGCAGCAGAAGACACAGCAACGCAGTTAGTCGGTCGCTGCATCGATGCATCTGACCAGCCTATATGCATCCATGCATCCATCAGGAGGGATGACAATACAACGGAGCACTGCCCCACCTGCCGTGGTCCTACTGCACCGCAGGGGGGAGGCTGGGTCCTACTACAGGAGGAGGATGGGTCCTACTACCCTGTAGGAGGAGGCTGGGTCCTACTACAGTGTAGGAGGAGGCTGGGTCCTACTACCCTGTAGTAGGAGGCTGGGTCCTACTACAGTGTAGGAGGAGGCTGGGTCCTACTACACTGTCGGGGGAGGCTGGGTCCTACTACCCTGTAGGAGGAGGCTGGGTCCTACTACACTGTAGGGGGAGGCTGGGTCCTACTACAGTGTAGTAGGAGTCTGGGTCCTACTACAGTGTAGGGGGAGGCTGGGTCCTACTACAGTGTAGGGGGAGGCTGGGTCCTACTACACTGTAGGGGGAGGCTGGGTCCTACTACAGTGTAGTAGGAGGCTGGGTCCTACTACAGGAGGAGGATGGGTCCTACTACAGTGTAGGGGGAGGCTGGGTCCTACTACACTGTCGGGGGAGGCTGGGTCCTACTACAGTGTAGTAGGAGGCTGGGTCCTACTACACAGCAGGGGGAGCTGAGTCCTACTGCACCCCAGGGGGGGAGACTGGGTAATGCAGATGGTTGGTTCACAATACTGGGGAGAGGGCTTTTAAACGTAACCTTTTGTTATTTTGTTGCTTCCTGTCAGTCTGTTGGTGTGGTCACCTGCTCGATGAGCTTTGTGAGATATTGTGAGATAAGATAGTGAGGTGATAAGGTTCACTCATTTCTCCTGACGTGCACCATCAACACTAACATGATCTTCATCGTCATCACCCTCACCACCACATTGTCTCTGTTTGGGCAATCAGGTATCGTTTTCCTCGCTGAACGAACTAACCCACGTCTAGGACAGTGGTTCCCAAACTTTGACTTTAGGTGTGGCACTATGTTTTCATTTAGAGCTTCGCAGACCACCTTATACAGTAAAGAAAATAAAAAAGCACATGTAGTGGATTAACAATGGATGCCAGCAGCCCTTTTATACACAATTATTACTGCAGGACGGCCATGGCCTGTGGGAAACACTGGCCACTATTTATCTAAAACAAATTAACGCAAAGAATTGCAATTGATAAAACAGCATGGAATGCACAAAAAGAAAAATCGTAATAAAAACAAGCCATAATACTAAATAATGCATATATTGTACGTAAATATACTGACATACTGAACAATATAATATATTTATTTTCAATGTACCGCGTACACGTACCGCGTACATGTACCCTGCACACGTACCGGGTACATGTGCACATACCGCGTACACGTACCGCGTACATGTACCGCGTACACGTACCGCTTGCACAAACCCTGTTCATGTACCCTGTACACGTACCGTGTACATGTACCACGTACACGTACCGTGTACACGTACCGAGTACATGTACCGCTAACACGTACCCTGTTCACGTACAGCGTACATGTACCCTGTACACGTACCGCCTACACGTACTGCGTACACGTACCACAGGTTGAAACCCACTGCTGTAGAAAGCTCCCTCCCCTTCCACAGTCCGCCCGGTGTGCAGTCCGGCACCAGGGCCACATTTAGTAGTAACTGTGCTTTGCAAAACAGCGAGTGCAGTGGATATCGTCGCTATTGCGGCTGTAATGTTCTAACGACCCTTTAGAGACCTACAAGCACATAACACACTCATCCAATCGTGAATACACATTGCATTGGTCAACCAAATAAAGTCCCCATTTTCACTGAATGGGTGTAGTCCTAGAGCTGTAGATCTTTAGATCCGGGTGGTCCTGGGTCTGTGGCTAATATCCCGGTGGTGTCCACTGATTACACAGAGAAGATATATCAGCACTCATCCCAGAATGGAAATGTGGGTATTACAGCAGAAAGTACAGGACATAAGTTAAATAGTGTCACAAGTGTCTCAGGGACTTAAAGTTACACTATGTCACATTGACACCAAGCTTTTAAAATGGGAACTGACGTCCAAATTCCCAATGTTGGAGAGTAGTCTCCGCCCGCCCCCTCCTCCCCTGACTGGGAACTCACACAGGCTGCCAGGTTGAGAACACTGAACGAACACGGGCGCAAGGCAGGCCGAGTGCCACATTATATTTTTAAACGAGCACAATTATTCTATTTTGTGACTAGCGACGACCAGCCCTACACTGTAGGTTGATAAGCTAATGTATACACATTTGCATCTGCAACTGATTTAATTACAGACCAGCTCTGGTGGAACCCGTCTTTAAATCCTTTTGAACATGTTTTAACACGGCTCTGGTCAAGGAGCTTTTATGGAAGAGGATGAGGCTTTTTAGGTCGCAAAGAATCGAGTAAAATCCCAGTTGATCCAGTTTGTTCGCTTGCTTCCATGGTTGCAACATGCTGCTTTGGTGTGCCAATTTGTTTCATTCTGGCAAACCGAGTAACACTGGGAAAATTGTTATCACAACAAGCACACAAACAGAAACTAATGTTCCAATCCGGAATGGAGACAATACTGGCTAGCATTGATATCGCCAGTAATAGAACATGGTTTCCTTCATCTCTGATGACATATGGTAATTTTTGATGAAGTACAGTCAATTAGTTACATATCTTTAAGCGTACACTACGACTTGCTCTGAGATCTGCCAGGCAGGCAAGACTACCTGCTGAATCCTACATTAGTTATTAAAGTGTGTATCTCCACTCATCCAAATGTTAAAAGTTTTCCCAGAGTCCGTGTTGGGTAATCTTGACAGGGCAGTGGAATGATATAAATGTAATAGAATGAATCCACCGTTCCTCTCTGTTACCTTCCTCTCACGTCCTCCAGTGTGTTGACCTATAAAGTGATTAAGAGAACGTGTTGTGTTTCAACATCGGCGTCTCCCAGTTACGCACCTCTCCGGCGTAGGTCAAAGACCAAATAGCACTCAAGTACCGCTGAGGCAGCAAGGCAGTGTGGTTTCATCTCCTCACAACGTTTTCACTCATCTCCTGCAAATCTGCTCCTGATTGCTAACTCTCCCTGTGCTCCCCCCACTCTTCTCCCACTGTCAGAAGGAGACTACAGCTGTTAAAACCAGGCTTCCAAACTGTCAGCTTTTGAATAAAAAGAAAAAACTTTACATTGATAAAAGAACAGAAACAAACTCAGTTTTATCCAAAAGCCTGAGTTTCAAACCACTTTTTGATTGAATGTCCCCAGTCCACATTCTGTATGGGTAATGGGCCAGTCACATCATGTTGAAGCAATCGTTATTACCACCTTTCCGCGTGGGAGAAAGCATTTACGTCAGCTTCCAGGAAATATTTCCAGGTCTGAGTAGGGTCAAACTAATTATTTCTCATATATATATGTCATTTATTCTTTTATCTCCTGTTTTCACAAAGTTTATTGTTTATTTGATATATTATTTGATATTTGATATACCATCCGACAGTTTTGATTTTTTTTTTAGAGCATATAATCATAGCAATAGGTTAGCATATTTTCAACAATGTTGTGCAAAGTCACCCTCCCTCCTTCCAAAGTATCCCATGTGTTTGTGTGTACGTGAACGCGATCAAATAGATGAATTGGGAATCCTGCACAATTTCAGATTCATCCCATATGCTGTATATGAAGCATAAAGGAAAAACGTTCAAGAGCCTAAGTGAGCCACTTTCCCAATGGTACGAACGGTTTTAAAACCAGTTGGAAGAGTGGATAGAATGTGCTGGTCAGGGGATAGTAGGATCTAAAGCTGCCAGCTTCACAAACGGTCGATTAAAGCGTCGCAATCCACCTGTGAACTTCCCAATGTATGCCATAGCAGCCGCTGGAAGGTGTGTAATGACCAGATACATTCCGAGGCTAATGCCGTTCGCGGCCAAATGGTGCGACTAAAGGGTCAAGGCTGGCAGAACAATACATCACCTCTCACTGCACTTTAGCAGCACTGTCATCGGGTGAAAGCACAAGCGTGGAACCTGGAGACACTAGAGAGGAGCTGAGGCAGAGGAGGCCTTTTGTCCACTAAAGCACCTCCTTACCTGTAAGGTCAGAGGTCAGACCTCACACTGTTATGGAGTTAAGAAACGATGGTCCTCTATCAATCCTTGACGGGGACATTTTGGGGGTATTTCCCAGAAAACACGAAAACACTTTTCAGCAGTCCAAAGGTACACACACACACACAGACACACACACGGTTTTCTTATGTCTGATATTCTTCCATTCGATACTACAATCAACAATCAACTCCTCCTAGGCACTAAGGGGTTAAGTGCCTTGCTCGATAACACCGTAAATCTCCAGCCTTGAACTAGCTGCAACACTCTCCCCTTAGCTGCCATAATAACCTGCCCATTCTCCGGAGAAATCTTGATTCTATTTATAGCGTTGATGTGGTTTCCGTCTCGCTCCACTAGAACCTGGTGTTACTGCCCCAGAAGTGACTCTGTTCTAATGTAATTATGCCGTTGTTCTGTTTAGTATTAATAACATCGGTGCCGCGGGGCCGCAACGCAAGGCCAGGGAAACAAAGTCACTCATGCTAACATCACATGCTAGCTCCCCCGCTATCATTAGCTGTAGCGCTGCACCAGACAACGATAATGATCTCTTCAATTAAGAGAGGCCATTACTAGTTTAATAGCCGTTAAGGACAATTACCTCAAGTTTCCCTGTGCATCGCTCAAACTCAATGAGAGGACCACTGTTGCTATGGCGATGCGCGTGTACAACATGACGCCGTCTCATTGATTTCAATTGTTGTTGTTCCTGAGACTGTGTGGCTGTCAACCATAAGGGCCGCAGATATGTTTAGTTTCTACATCATCGGGATAGATAAAAGATGGAAAATGCACGACCCGCTCTGTCTTTCTGTGGCGTTTTCTAGTTCATTCATGAAGGACTAGATAATGACGAGCCCCACATAAATGTTAACTTTTAAGACGTCTTAAGACATTTACTGACACAGAACCATAAATACTGTTGCTCAGCGCCACCTCTTCGCTTTATGCTTCATGCTGTGTGTTGACCTGCTTACAGACTAGTTAGCAACACTTTAAATACTATTTCAGACGCTCCAGCTAATAATAATGATGCAGAGATAAGTATAATTATGCTGTTGTTTTTTTGCTGGGCTGAAAATCCTTTGTTGTTAGGCTGACATTTCATGTTTTTGTCGACATTCTCTCTTTTCTGGAAATCTCTGAAGGAGTGTCCCTGCCCTTTAAGTCCCTGCTTTTGTTGAATTTTAATTTATTTTCTCAGAGAGTCAGAGAGTGCTTGTCTTTTTGGTATTCAAAGCTAATCAAACTAATGAACACAACCGCAAGATGCACATGGAAGTAATTTTGACAAATTATATTGGTTACGGATGTTTTTTAAGTTCTGCTTAGACAATTACCCAAACACACACACTCACATACACACCCACACCCACGTGCACACGCACGCACGCACGCACACACACACACACACACACACACATTAATTCACTTCCATCTATTAGAATCAGCGTGGTCTGTCAACGGAGTTTGTGGACCAAATGTGTGTTTGAGGGTGATTGGATGTGTGTATGCGTGTGTCCATATGGATGGTGTTTATCCTTCCCTTTTCACACCCTTCCTTCCTCTGTAATAGAGGGTCATTTTCTGTCTCTCTCTCTCCATTAGAAGCAGTTTCATTCTTCTTCCCAACACAGGGACTCGAATGTGGTCGGTAATTTTGATACCACTTAATGGTAGCATTACCACTGCAGCCTCAAAAGTATGTCTTTGCTGTAAAAGGTGACACTGAGTGTGTGTGTGTGTGCGTGTGTGCGTGCGTGCGTGCGTGCGTGCGTGCGTGCGTGCGTGCGTGCGTGCGTGCGTGCGTGCGTGCGTGCGTGCGTGCGTGCGTGCTAGTGTGTCATGGTTCCCTTTATTTAAGAAACTCATGGATGGAGACCAGCCATCGCTCTGCCTGGTTCTCTGAACCACAACATATGACTGGTTTACTGGAGTAAACCATAGAGTTACACAGTTATAATATACAATATATAATGTTTACAGTTACCATGCAATTTTAGTATTCAATATCAAATATAGTCAGATACCATACAGTTATAATATACAATAAATAATACAGTTACAATACTGTCATATTATACAATATCGAATAGATATATAGTTAACATACAGTCAACATATCCATATGTGCTGCCAGGAGATCTCTGAATTATAGGTATAGATATTTAGGTCTAGATATTTGACGATGCATTTTATATAGAGGCGGCTACAGGGGTTGGGAATCAAACTCCTGCTACTTTTAATGCCTTGCTCTACAAGCTGATGGCATGGATGATATACAGTTGTACAAGGATAATACAAAGGGATAATATAAGGATGAAATGATATACAAGGATAATATACACAGTAAATATAGACAGATAATATTCACATATAATAAATACACACTTAATATACAAAGATAATATCTACACATATAATATAAATAGATAATCTATACTGATAATATCAGATAATATCAATAGATAATATATTCACAGATAATATATACAAAGAGAATTGACACAGATAATATACAAATCGTATATACAGATAATATACACACAGATAATATACACTGATAATATATACACAGAAAATAATCACGAATATTATACACAGATAATGCATACACAAATAATTTATACACACGGTATAATATACATAGATAATATATATAGATAAAATATACACATCATATATTACGATAATATACACACAGATAATATACACTGATAATATATACAGATAATAATCACAGATTATACAAAGATTATATATACACAAATAATGTACACACAGAAAATAAAAACGGATAATATATACACAGATAATATCTACACAGATAATATATACACAAATAATATACACAGAAAATAGACACAGATAATACCTATAGATAACATAATATATCCAGATAATATACATACAGCTGTGTGTTTGAACCAGGCTCTCCAGCTCCTATTTTGGTTTTTGGCCAGGAGTCAAACACAACAGCTGCACAGGTATCAGGGTTCACTGCGCCCCGCACCAGTCTGTCAGGAAGCTGCGTCCCGAGAGGGAGGGGCAGGGGCACATGGAGGCGGGGCTTCGTAATTAAAAACACCCTAGGTCACCTGGGGAACCAGGGCAGAGGACGTACAGAGAGATAGAAGAGAACGAGAGGTGCTCCGTGTGGAGACTGGACACCGAGGCACTTCTGTGGAGGTGTGGAGGAAGACGAAGGCTGGAGGGGGCTGGCTTCACTCACAGGGTGTTCCCAGGGGCCTTCAGACCAAGGTGGAACCGTATGTGATCGCTCGTGTATAAGGTCTCCCACACACACACACACACACACACACACACACACACACACACACACACACACACACACACACACACGGTGGTGTTAGTGCTCAGAAATACACACATCACTCTGTATTAGCACTAAACGCAACCCACCTCCGAGCAATCGTTTGGAGGAGTGCAGTCACTGCAGTCAACAGACAGGCGGCATACCACGGAACCCCCGCCCCCCAATGCCCCGCCCCAACATTTTGTGCGGCGAAGTCTCTGAGGTCTGACGGAGCAGACCTCCCCCCCCCCCCCCCCCCCCCCCCCCACCGACGGACATTTCGTCTGCCCTTATTAGCATTCACAAACAACTATGTATTAGCACTCGCACACACAGAGTCACACACAAGCTGCCTGTTAGCACAGACACTCATAAACACACACACACACACACACACACACACACACACACACACACACACACACACACACACACAGACAAACTATTGCACGTTTTAGTACTGTACACACAGCACCACATATGAGCACACAAACCACCCTCTATTAGCAAACACACAGCCTTGTGATCGTGCCAGCGTGTGTGTGTGTGTGTTTGCCTGTCTGCTTGTGTGTGTGTGTACATGACAGCGCTACCCACCCCCCTGTCGGAGGAGCTTTCATGTGGCCTGGAAGTGACTCGTCACCCGGGGGGCCCACTAACCACCCAGACATCACAGTGGACGTCAGTCATCACTCTCTCCCCCTCTCTCTCGCTCTCTCTGTTTCTCGTCTCACTCTGTATTTATTTATTCCCCCTCTCTCTCATCAACTCTCTCCATCTCTCTTTCCAAAACTGTCTTTATCTCTTTTTCTCGCCCCTCTATCGCTCCCTCCCCCTGTCTCTTCGTTCTGTCTGTCTGTAGCTTTACCTCTCTCCTTCTTTATCTATCTATCTGTCTCCACTCTGCTCCCCTCTCTGTCTATTCCTCTCGCTCTCCCTCTCTCCCTCTATCCTTTCTGTATGTATCTCTCTGCTCCCCTCTCTCTCTCTCTCTCTCTCTCTCTCTCTCTCTCTCTCTCTCTCTCTCTCTCTCTCTCTCTCTCTCTCTCTCTCTCTCTCTCTCTCTCTCTCCCTCCCCCCCTTTCACCCCGTAGCGATCCTCTACATGGCCTCAGGCTTTGCTAGATGATCCTTCAGAAACAAACTTTCCAACCTGTCTTTCAGGGAAAAACTGTGGCCAACTATCAAATGAATCCTACACAAAATAGGTGTAGGTAGCACAACCAGAATGCCGTGGTGCTCACACCTATTCTATTTAACCTTGTTGAATGTTTCTCCTTCAAGTTATCCAATGAGTGAGAGCCAGCATCTCATTTTTCAGTGTACTTTTCAAAAGATTGACAAGAGATTAGAACACAACCCCTGGGCAGCGCTACCGCTTCATCTTTTCATGTTGGACAGAGGGCAGCCTGGATGCCCTCTGAGTTGCCTATAGGCCGGCACCAACTTGGCTAGCTGCTAAATTATAAGACAAATATCACTGCAACAAAAAACAGCCATTTCTATTTCTTCACATTCAGTTTTTTTTTTTTATCTATCGTTTTAAACAATTGAATCGTCAGGTACACCTTTAAGCACTGTGTTGTATTATACATTTACCATTTAAAAATGTGTTTTATTTAATAACAAAATAAAATGAACTGCTGGAAGTTTAATTTTTAATATTTTCACATATCTCTCCCAGGTCTTTTCCTTGTTACACAACCAGGCCAAGAAGAAATAACAAGAAAGGTTGATTTTGTATTACATAGGTGCGGTTGTGCGTATACAGGGTTGTGTTGTCCATATTCCTAAGAAGGGCACCATTGCTAAAGAAACAGATAAATTCAGCTGTACTTGCCTTCAACTGTACTTGAAAACTGAGGCAGTGTTGCCTCAGTTTCACAGAAAGGTTTGTATTTATATAAAATTCACGTGAATTCACGTTACCACTTAAAATAGCTCTTTTGAGAGTGATCTGTCCCATGGAATCCCTTCCTCCACCAGTAAAAATAATGTTTCTTATCGATAAATAGTATTTATTTATTGTTTTGCTACTTTATGTGCAACCTCTGAAAACATTCGGCATGATTCCCTGAGCCCTCATTATAAACTTGGGGATTTTCAGATTATTGATTTGAATACATTATATTCACTTCCTGGCACAAAGGTTTGGCTTGACCCGGCCTGGTAATCTGCTATGAGCCAGCCTTAGGTCTGAGGACCAAAGAGAAGCCTGTCCTGGGTGGCTTCAGATCACCACCACTGCCCCTGGGCTGTAGGGGGACTAACCAAAACATTTTAGGCAAGTCTAACTCAAAAGGCCAATTTAAATCCTTTCTCGCTTCTTTTCAAGCTTTCAGGAGAACTAAGGAAGGGATAATGAATTACCAAGATAAGTTAATTTTCTTTCCTATTGATATGGGGGCATTTTGTAAAGCTGGAGATTTAATGAAATGTCCCAACTGAAATTCACTTTCCCCCAAACCTGAAAAACATCAGTTTTATGCAAGAGAGAATACATTGAAATGTTTCAATTGAACATCATGGTTCTTCTCAGTGTGAAATATTGTAAATCCTTCCTTGGCAGTCCTAGCTCCATGCTTCCCTGTATCCTGAACTAGCTTTCCTCAGCAGGCCTAGCTCCAAGCTTCCCCGTAGGGTGAACCATTCCTTAGCTTCCCTAGCCCCAAGTCTGTTTGTTGAATAGGGATCAACGTTAATTTGCATTACTATACAACTCCCACTGGATCCCTCACACGTGCCCCCATCCCCACTTAACATACAGTAAGACCGTACAAAGCCAGACTAACCTGCCATCCACGGCAGAATAACCCACCATCCAGCCCTGTTTGTGTGGTGCTCCATCCCCGCTGGCTGCACACTAAAGCACGGCAATCATTCAGCGATCTATACCAGATTAGACAGCACCACCAATTGGAGCAGAAAATCACATTTTGCACTGTTTAAATGAGATCGATGAGACTGAACGCTGGGCGGTGTAAGGTAGCAACTGGGGTAACAACTCTCATCCTCCTCTGTGTGGAAAACAACAGATTTAGCTCTGAGGCTCCTGGAAGACCCGAGGAGACCGCCAGGAAATGACAGAGGAGACCCATGAAGACAACATGGACCAAACCTCTAGCACTCACGTGATTGTGACACACTGTGTGCTCAGGTTTTATCAAACCCAGAACAATCAATGCACACAATACACTCTCAGATCCTGCTCTGTGTTCTGTTTAGTGATGTCTTCCTGTCCTGTCTTATATCAACTTTCATCAGATCAGGCGAGCAAGACTTTTTACTCTCTCTACTTAAGTTACTTATGTGGGGAGCGTGTCTATGTTCCCCGGGTCCTATGTTCCCCAGGTCCTATGTTCCCCTCTTGGTACGAGCTTTTCCCAAAAAGGGTCCTATGTTCCCCGATATGTATGTGACCAGGGAACATAGGACCCTTATATGTCCTATGTTCCCCTGTAGCCATACATACCGGGGAGCATAGGACCCTTTTTGGGAAAAGCGGGGAACATAGGACCCTTTTCTGGGAAAAAAGGTAAAGACAAGAATGGTAGTTATCTCGGCCGGAATTTGGCAGTAATGGTGGAAAAAGTAACAGACCGGGGAACATAGAACCCTTTTTTTTAAAAAGGGTCCTATGTTCCCCAGTCATACAAAGAGGGGAACATAGGACCCGGGGAACATGGACACGCTCCCCGACACACACATTAGCAACATGCTAGGAACACAAACAAGACCAACATGCTAGCAAAGGTTGGATATCCTCTACCCGAAAGGCAAATTAATATAAAGTTGGCCAATCAAATGTAAATTCATGGAAGAGATTTTATAGTTTGCCAATCAAACCTAACTTCCTGGTAGTTAATTTAGAGTAAGCCAATCAATAGGGCTATTTTGGGAACGTCTGAGGAGGAAAAAGCTGAGAGGCGCGTGGTGGCAAGCAAACTGCTGAGACAAACGCTTGTGAATCGATGATTGGATGAATAATGTATGGTTATCATGCCATAGCTTAGTTCTCTAGGAGTCCTGGAGACTCTGCTGCCCTCCCCAGAGGTAGAGGTGCATATCTGGACGCATTACCACTCGCCTGGCCATCATCTGTGATGTCACAAATCCCTGGTGTTCTGATGGAATGACCCCCACACGGTGGGGTCATACAGATATATTAAAAACCGGTATATGGCGGCATGATAGTGTGGTTGCTAGGATATCCTGCTCAAAGGTTCCAGGTTTGGTTTCCAATTACCACATCCTAGAGCTTCTGCTCTCTAATGACCTGTATCTGAATCCGCTCTGAATAAAATAGTTTCTTTACCACGCTATCTCCCACACTAAACGACAGTATAGGTGCATTGTATATAGACCATCCAACGACCCATATGAACGTTTCGTATGCAAAACTTTTTTTACTTCATGTATGTCAAGGTTCTGTCTTTCTATTTCATAGTTATGATAATGCAATAGTATATAAGGAATATTACAAAACCTTTTGTATAAAGTAATCATATGGAATATGGACTATATTGGTGATGGCAGGTGGAGGAGCTGTGGTGTTGGCTGGGTGCTGCGTGTTGGCAGGTGGACCACTTGTTGCGGCAGTAGTCAGTCCAAATGTTTGCATTGCAACCATTAATGCGTATAAAAGCAATTGGAGCTGTTTGGAGGTTGCTGGATGTTGACGCGGTTTGGCTGCTGCTGTTCCTTTCATCTTTTTGAATTTGCTCTTGCTTCCAAGATGGCCATCCTTTAAGGGTCATTTCGTATTTCTTTTACATTCTCAACCTCAACCAAATGAATCTTTTCATGATTTTTTTCATGTACTCCACAGCATGACAGAAGCCTGCTGGAGAGTGCCTGGGTTTCTTCCTCCAAGAGACCAACTGCGTTGGAGAGTTCCATGAGGGAGGAAACGGTTTTGGTCCTGGAAAGTTCCTCAATTAGGTAAGTCAAATCCTAGGCTTCTTGGGGGGGACGACAAAGAGCACCAGCCTTTAAGTCTTCAGTTCACTAATATGCTGATTTCTGTAGCAAGACTCTCTTGTAATTTAGCATTTTTCACATTTGCTGGCTATGGAATTAAACTAGAGTTGGGACAGGACTTTTAGACCCCATACAGCTGAATGTCTTTTCAAGGCAGTTTACTTCCCACACACATCTGTTTTGTCTTTATTTCTTCAAGCATTTCCCTGTTCTTTTTAATAAATCAAACACCACGGTTCCCAATGGTGTGGTCTTTGTTTGTGGAAAAAATGCAATTGCAGTGTTTGAATATGATGACTTCACATATTTATTTTCATTGTAATCTTTGATTAGTTAGATCGCTACTGCTGATTATGGCCAACCAATTGCTTCTTCTCCCTGGCTCAGTGGGGAGGAGTACATCCATACTGCTTTCTCCAAACGATTGGAGCATCCTCGTGGAGCACAGAAAACCATGGAGGAGACTGTCAATATATAAATAATGAACTGCGGTAAATAAGTGCATAGTAGAAAGACAAGATATATATATATATATATATATATATAGGTTGCATATATATGACTGTGTCCTTTGATATAGAATGCCCTTTTGAATAGCACATATCAAATAACATAAATGTAAGGATAGCGAAAGCTGCTGGACACAAGAGCAGAACACAGAGACTGTACAGAGTTTGAGTGATGGTGAACAAGTTTATTTGGTGTAACCAGGAGGCAGGTATGAGAGTGGGGCGCATCAGGCTGGAGGGAGTGAAGCAGGCAGGCTAGAGGTGTAGATCCAGAAACTATAAGCAAAGAGAACAAAGGTGAGGCACGAGATTTCAGCAGGAGAACTCAAAGTTCCATTTAAAAGACAATACAAATACATGACAATACAAATGCGAGGTCAACACAGATTAAAATACAAACCAGCATTTATTCCAATGTTTCCACAACCCAGAGGAATACCTTCTATTACTCTGTTTAGTGTCAGTGAGTGCAATTATTAGTTTGTTTTTTGTCTCGAAGTCAACACATACATTTGTACATAAAATTCCTCAACACAGCATGAAAGATGGGGACCTTACTAGTTACAAACAAAGAGCTAGCACTTAATAATAATAATAATAATAATAAATGAAATTTATATAGCGCTTAATATGGTACTCTAAGACGCTTTACATATTGGCCTATCAAAACTATGTAAGACAGACTAGGAATAAAAGAAAAACAGAGGTTAAACATGAAGAATAAGGTGGGAGTTAGGTGGGGAAGGCTAGTGTGAAAAGGTATGTTTTGAGGGCAGATTTGAAAGAAGAGAGGGTTGGAGAGACTTTGATGTGGGAGGGGAGTGAATTCCAAAGGGTGGGGGCAGCAACTGAGAAGGCCCACTTGTCCATCTTGACCGGATGATATTTCTTCTTTGGTACGGAGTACGGACTAGGACGACCTGTTTTTGTGGGGCACAACAGCATTTCGTCCTTATCCGTCCCACACTTGAAATTCTTTATCTGAAAGAACATCATCAGTTACATAAAATAGCACTGAAAACGAGCTCAGATGAGAACCCAACGCGAAGACATTGACTCCAACAACATGCAAGCTGAGTGGTTTCAGGGATAGCAGTGTCCATAGGAAATGGCAATGATAGAAAACTTCAAATTAATTGACTTACTGAACATTATATACATTCACTTACCAAAGAATACTAAAAACAATTCAGATTTATCGCTAGAAATGTGATCAAAGCGCATTTGGATGCTGAAGCTATTTTAAAATGTCCATCCATTTTGTTTTGGCAGGACATAACCTTGATATACGTAACGTCGTATATGGACCAGCAAAGGTTCAAGTGGTTTCTTAGGGACAATTCTTTACCATCAAGCTATTCTGTCGTTTAGGTTGGATTACAGGCTGTTCTTTACTGACTTAGTAGTTGGAAAAATGAGCTGCGTTATACCCTTCTCTTAGAGATCACAGACATGACGGCAAATGTTTATTAAATTACTGGCACACTTGCATGCACACACACACACACACACACACACACACACACACACACACACACACACACACACACACACACACACACACACACACACACACACACACACACACACACACACACACACACACACAGATATAGCAGGCTGTATTTGTCATGGGTACTGGTCGTCATCATGATGATGTCTAAACAGGCGTGAGTTTAAATGCATGCGGATGCTTCCAATAATTAAAACTCAAAAGGCCTTGTTTTATTTATCAATTTATTTGGTCGTCTGTTTTCCCTCTTTCACTTTCACGCTTGTTGAAATCGATTTAACTTTTGAAATTGTCACTGGGAAATAGGTTAGCTGGTGCAATTACAAAAGTTTTAATTAAAAACCAAATGCAAATATATTCATAACTGTGTTGCTGTCTTATCTGTTTTACGGCCTATGTTGCTTCAACACATGGAGGACAATTACCAAAGGGGAGAGAGTGGGGAGGGGAGAGAGTGGGGAGGGGAGAGAGGACGCTGGAGGGGAGGAAGGGATGAACAAGAGGAGGGGTGGACCTGGGGAGGAAAGAGAATAATGGAGGAGGTGAGGAGAGAGTGGAGATGGGAAGGAGAAGAGGAGAGGATGACAGAGTGATGGAGGGAGAGGTGAAGGAAGAGATGGGAGAATGTGAAGGAGAGGGTTAGGAGGAGGAGGAGTATGTCAAATAGGAGTCAGGAGCGGAGGAGATGGGAGAGCGGGGGGAGGAGGGCGTAATAAAGTGTGATCTAATTAACTTCACCGTCATGACACCACCTCCCATCGTGGCCCCTGTCACTGCTTCGATTGTTTCAACCAAGCACTGGACACACACACTCTCTCTCTCTGTCTCTCTGTCTCTCTGTCTCTCTGTCTCTCTGTCTCTCTGTCTCTCTGTCTCTCTGTCTCTCTGTCCTGCTTAGAATTCAGATCACGATTCTCTCACAAATTATTTTCAATAAAAATATTTATTGCACTCAATTACCTGATAGAGGTAAATGAGGTTACCCCAAAAAAATATGATTGAAAGGAGACAGGGGTCGCCAGTGAGTCAGGTGGTTAGTGGCTCAAGGTATGGATATGTGTCCCAATTAGAAAACATTGAACCGACTTTCCCAGTGTTGTTGCTTTATATTAGACTGTGGTCTGTAACAATGATACAAAAAAAAGGAAATTATATTTATATACTAAAACAAAATACACCTAATTATAATCATATGCAAATTAAGACTTTAATTACCAGTTGAACTGTATCAACAACCAACTTATCGCCCTCATACTGGCACTCCTAGCATTTCCCACAAGGCTTTTAAACTAGAGAAATTACCTGCAGAGATATATATGTGCAGTTATCAACACACTATCTTGTTTGCAAAACAAATATCAGCACACTCACCTTTTAGCATTTACACACAGCAATAAAAAATGGTAGCATAGGTGAATGGAGGAAACGGTAGAGAAAGATAAAAGATAAACAAAAACTGAAAACTTCACGGCACTGGTTCATAACAAGGCAGCGCCGTAGGAAAATCCTTACTTCCTTTAGGAATTAGCCTTTCCCAGTTATTTTTACCGTCTGCTTCTTAAGTACGACCTTGAGTGTAGACTTCACAGAAGAGGTAAAACGAAACATAATCTGCTGTTCTTCCAACTGTTCTTTCAGTTGAGGAGCCATAACCTCAAATAGCTCTCAGGCTCCTCAAACGAAATTTAGCCCATGGTTGGAGTTAAAGGTTTTACCTCTTCTGGCTTTGAAACGACGCTGAGACATCAAAAAAGCGTCAGAATCTAGGCTCTCTACGAGGTCTAAGTGCACACATTGAGGCGTCAGGCACTTAAACACTAGACTAGGGCTGCTAGATTATGGGAAAAATCATTATCACGATTATTTTGGTCAATATTGATATCACGATTATTCAAACGATTATTTTTGAGTTTGAAAACATGCATTTATTGACACAATCAATTATGACATAGAAACACGTGTAAGTATCCAAAATAAAACCTTTTTCGTGTGTAAGTGTACTGTCTGCCACAACATTCTGAATCTAACATTTGATTTTCATAAAACATTTCATGAATACAATATATTCAGCCAAATGCACTGACGAATGACTCGACTGAAATAATACATTCCCTATTTAATGTCTAGAACAACGGTCCCAGCATTTCTCCATAGCAAAGTTAAAAGTCACAAAGCCATAACAAACACATGGCTAATAAAAATCATATTGTTGTTAAACAGAAATACATATACAAGATGTACTTGGCAGTTCTGCCTTAAATAACTCTTAGTTAAAGTCTGCTATAGGAGCTTGTTGTTGCTTGTAAACGCGGCTTATAGCCGCGTTTACATGACACATCTATGCTGCATAGATTTCTATGCGGCATAGAAAATGGTCATGTATACGCCTCATTCGGAATACAATTATCTGTTCGGCATAGATTCTATGCCGAATAGAATAGGTGGTGTAGTCCGTTTTAAATCGCCATGTATACACTTATTCCGCATAGATTGGGGTTTAACTTAGAGCAGCCGCAGTAGTTCACTGAGCTCCGTCGGTACTTTTAAGCACACCGAACTTCACCGCTGTCAAGGAAAGTGGATTTATTGCCTGATTCACGTCTTTGTTTTCACTCCGTAAAAGTAGTCCGGTAAGCGTGTCCGGTTGCTAAGCGACGGGACATGGGTGTTTATTAATGAGGTGTCCGCGTGCGTCCGAGATAACTGTAAATGAGTAGGCTACTACTAGTACTTTTGCAGGCTGAACGTTAAAATACTTCTTAACTTAGAGAGATGGCAGCTGCAGTAGTGCGCAATTGGACCTTCGAGGATTCCTGGTCACTAAATTCCCGTAAGACCACTCTCTCCCACCAGTCTTGGCTGCGGACTCGCATCCAAATTCCTCTTGTTTGCGGCGGAGCATAGGGTACCGTATTTTCCGGACTATAAGTCGCGGTTTTTTTGTAGTTTGGCTTGCCCTGCGACTTATATTTCGAAGCGACTTATATGCCAAAATTGTGCGTACATAATCCTCGGCCGCAAGATGGCACCGTCATTCATTAGGCCTACAACTGAACACTGCAAGCCTACTGCACCACCGAATAAATTATATTCTCGTCGTCATCGTCCTCAATGTCCTCCGGTTCAACCAAAGCTACCCCAGCCTTAGCTGCAATTTTGTGCAACATAGCTGTCACACATATCACAGCGCATGACTTGGCCGGCGAAAACTGTAGGACCGCGGCGCATACGCGTCCGGTGGAATCCCGGTGTCACTGAATTCGGTATACTCTCAGAACTACGAGGGACCGACACACCTATATTGCTATTGCAATTTTATTCAGTCTCTCCAGACTAAACGTTCTTGTTTAAATGTTTAAAAATAAATGCGACTTATACACCGATGCGACGTATATATGTTTTTTTCCTCGTCATGGAGCATTTTTTGACTGATGCGACTTATACTCGGGAGCGACGTATAGTCCGGAAAATACGGTAAATATAAAGATCTGACGAGAAATTGACGTTGCTGCGCTGTCCTCCTCCTTCTTAATTGAAGGAGCAGGCAGAGAAAAGCTCTCTCCTGCTGTGCTTTCATTAAAATCACATTTAAAATCCCCGATAGTGATAAGACACTCATTATGTCGCCGCCGGTCCAGAGACGTGTCAGGTGTGCGCGAGAGACATAACGGACACTTTTGTTACTGCCATGTATACAGTACATTCGGAACACATTTTAGGAACAGATCTATGCCGCTTAGAAATCTATGCGGCATAGATCTGCCATGTAAACGCGGCTTATAGATGTGTCCATGTAAACGCGGCTACTTGTAACGTTACTGAAACTTTAATATTCCACACGGTAGGTCTACTCCAACATGTCTGTCAACAGTCGATGCTGCTGATTGGCGGTTCACTGGCATGTCCCGCCTCCTGCCAACGGCATACTTCCTGATGCAGCACGCCTGTTAGATTGTACTCCCTCTCGCCGCGTTGAATGCTTTCGCATGCGCGTCTCTTTCATAAACTTTCATAAACTCTCTAGGCCTACTGTAAAACGGAAAATGTCAAATTAATCGTTTCAACTCGATTATACGAGTTTGGAGATCGTTTGACCCCAAAATCGATATCGCGATCGAAATTCGATTAATTGCACAGCCCTACACTAGACCCATAATTTCTCTGTTCAACAACCAATGTTCCTGGTGAAAGGCCCGAAACAATCCACACCAGTCAAGTAAACTGTTGGCTTATACAGGCACAGACATGCTGGTGGCAAGTTTGCCATCTTAGGCATGGAAAGATTGGTGAGCCAGACCCGGCACTGCATGCAAGTGTTCTGATACCTCTTGATTGCTTCCCTCCCCCACAGTACTGCATCACCAAAGCTGGTGATGCAGTTCAGCCAGCACTTTCTCTGGTCCAGGATGAAGCATTATCTCATTGAAGTCCTCGATGATAAGCTATTTCGGGATCTAACACAATCGGATGGATAGCACCGACTGTAGATGCTCAACTCTACGTATTCTCCCTCTGACCCAGGAGTCCTGTGTCCCTATCCTACTCGTGAGATAAGGACATTTGGGAAATGGATTGAGCAGACATGAGTGCTTTGACTTCCTCCAGGAACGACTCCAACTGCGCCTGCTTAGATTTTCCACCCCATGGAGGGGTTAACAACCAGCAGCGTAGCGTATCTCTATATGCCATCAACATTGACCCTAACAGTGGATGTCTGGAATAGGTTGATGGCCTACTTAACCTACTTTGAGTGGGTTACATGTTTCTCGCTCATATAAGGAGCGAAAATAATCTGCCTGATGCACTCAACTTTCTGGAGGAGCTCAGTGGACAATGAGAGCATTGTTGTGAATGGACACCGCTGCTGGTGTGCAGGCCTTTGTTCGATGCAGCTAGGCCTTGAAGAGACCAGCCGAGCTTGGTGTGGACTGCAAGAGGTCTGCCGAGCGGGCCCCAAAACAAAAAATCTAAGCCATCAACAAGCACAGCATGAGTCTCTGGTACTCATTCTTTATTGTCAAGCTGGAGATTCATAACCTTTAGCATCACCTTTAGGAACCGGTTCCGTCCGTCTATGTACACTTTCATAGTGGGAATGTTCACAATGGGCACTTCTGGGTGGACTGCCTGACTGCATCATGCAGTCCAGGCTTGTGAGATCATCCAGATTTCCAACACTGCTGTCCTTCTGGTATCCATGAAACTGAACACGATCATTCCTGTGTTCAGTTTCTTGAACTCTGGGAAAGCATTCAGGAAGTAATATTTGTACTCGCAGTGAAGACAGTATGGTTTAGGTTTGTGTAAGGACTTGGGTGATTGAGACCCTCCTTTTGAGCTTTGGTCATCATTTGGAGCATTGCTCATCGAAAAGTAGTGAGGAAAATCCCAGTAGATTTCTCCTTTAGTTTATTGAAAGCATGTTGGTCTTTCTTTATTGGCTTTGGAGCTTCATAGTTGTAGCCTGTTATGCGCTTCGCCTAGGATTTCATCGGCAGCCAGTATCCCAAGTCAGGTTCGGTTAAGGTTTGGTCCGTGTCTGTCCCGAAGAATACCTTGGTTAAGGCAGTGTTCCACAAATCCATCGTGGTAGCATTGAGGCATCATGCTTGATAGTCTGTCAACATGGGATCCATCCTAGTAGCCGTTCTGTCCTTAGGCGTAATAGGGATTGAAGCGAAAGGAAAGTGCAAGCAATTTGCATCATACTAACTTTAGTATAAATTGCTTGACGTTCATGTTGTCTGTGTAGTTGAAATCTTAAGATTAGACGTTTTCTTTATTTGTGTGTCCAAACTTGATTGCTTGAGCATTCAGAATAGCTCCTAGTTGTACAAGCTTTCGGGGTTGGCTGTACTTGCTCAGTAGAGCTTGCATGGCCATGGTGCATGGCCTCTGATCATGCATGTAGGCTTTGGCTGCATGCACTACAGACCGGTATCTCTCTAACTACAGACCAGTATCTCTTCTTTCATTCCTCTCTATAACACTGTAACGTGCCAACTGTCCTCCTATTTCTCATCTATCAACATGCTTGACCCTCACCAGTCGGGCTTCAAGAAGGCACCCTCCACTGAGACGACTCTCCTCGCGGTGCCTGAGTCCCTCCGTGCTGCCAGAGCCTTGTCCCTCTCATCGGTTCTCATTCTCCTTGACCTGTCCGCAGCATTTGACACGGTGAACCACCAGATCCTCCTTGCCACTCTCGCCGAACTTGGCATTGCTGGATCTGCCCTTTCCTGGTTCACATCCTACCTGACGAATCACACTTATCAGGTAACATGGAATGGCTCCTTGTCCAAACCTTGCACGCTTGAAACCGGTGTCCCTCAAGGCTCTGTACTGGGGCCTCTTCTGCTCTCCCTTTATACCAGATCTCTGGGCTCTGTAATTACATCACACGGCTTTTCCTATCACTGCTACGCTGATGACACTCAGCTATTTCTCTCTTTCCCCTCATCTGACAAAGCCCTGATTGCAACACGCATATCTGAATGTCTGGCAGACGTCAGCACTTGGACAGCTGCCCATCACCTGAGGCTTAACTCAACAAGACTGAGCTCCTTCTAATGCCAGGGAAAGATTGCCTGCACATGGACTCAATGGTTACTGTTGAGAATATCACTGTATCTCCAACTGCCAGAAACCTCGGTGTGGTACTGGACATCACCGCGGTGGCTCGATCCTGCAGATTTGCACTTTACAACATCCGCAGGATCAGGCCCTTCCTCACAAGGGAAGCAGGTGAGCTTCTAGTCCACTCACTGGTGATCTCCTGCCTTGACTACTGCAACTTGCTCCTGGCTGGACTCCCTGCCACTGCGATTAAACCTTTGCAGCACATCCAGAATGTGGCAGCGCGCCTCGTGTTCAAACTACCTAAGTTCTCCCATGTGACCCCCCTCTTCCGGGACCTCCACTGGCTCCCTGTAGTAGCTCGCATCAAATTCAAGATGATGGTACTGGCATGCAAGGTAGTCAATGGAACTGCCCCTGCCTACCTCCAAGCGTTGGTCAAGCCACACACCCCAGCTCGATCCCTCAACTACCTCAACTACCAACTACCGACGTCTGGTACCGCCATCGCTAAGAGCAAGCAAAGGTCGTCAGCAAAGTCACAACTTTTCTCTGTTTTGGGACCTCAGTGGTGAAACGAGCTCCCTGCCGATGTCAGGATCGCAGAGTCGCTCACCAGCTTCTGCAAAATAATCAAAACTCACCTGTTCCGAGTTCACCTCGACTCTCAGCCCCTTCCGGTCGCCGTTGTATGCTGTACTTCCTGGCACTTAATGTACGCACTTATTGTACGCACTTATTCATAGTACTTAATTGTGTAGCATCTGCAGTAGCTGCTATCACTGCTGTACACGGGGAATGGGTTAGCCTAGAGATTGTTAGTACTTGCACTTGGTTCTATGAAAATCTTTACTGTACTGACAGCGATATATTGTTTCACTTCTTATGACAAATGTACTTATTGTAAGTCGCTTTGGATTAAAGCGTCTGCTAAATGCCCTAAATGTAAATGTATCAATGATACAAACAAAGGAATTTGTATTATAATAATAAAACAATGCAAAAACTATACTCAAATAAGGACTGTAATTAATTACTCGTCAATACTGTATCACAGTTTTTCTCATAGTTTAAACACGTTTTCTGAAACTATGGCTCAATTTCTCAAACTCAAAACACAAAACCTGAGAAAAGTTAATGATTCTGTCAAAACTACACAAATTCTTCTCAAAATAGATTTTTTCCCCCAAACAGTAAACAGCTATCAAATGATTATCTATTAGAGAGCATAAATTAAACACTGGTGTGATCAATTCAAAACACTTCATTCCATCAAAATACTATTTACATATGTTTTGGCTTTATGGGGCCTGTTACATATTATTCCAATGTATACAATTGTTTAGAAATCGCTTTCTTTTTAAAGTTGCAATTAAGTGGTACATATAGTATAGACACTGGTGCCATACTGTAATACCTACTGTGAATGTATCATATAATATTGCTTTGACACAATTGTATCAGAATAGGATACAATGCATATTTGTCTATCCTATGAGCTCTAATGGGCTAAACACCCAATCCCAGCTTCCCAGAGTCATACTGTACACAAGTACAAAAGGTAACAAATATATATTTTTTACTGTAATAAAGTAAAATGTTCAGCTTAACTGACTGCATAATAAGCTTTTCGTAGGCCAACAACAAATAAAAATAAGAATATAAATAAGGTGAAACAGATCTACATGTAAATCAGTATGCATCCCACCTCCAATCTGATCAGGCCGAAGGACAATATCTGCAACACAGTAGAGCTCACGAGTCCTCTTTTATGATCTGACACATGATTGAAATGTTTTGCCAGCTGAGTTTGAACACGTGAGAAGTGAGTTAGACTTATTGGAAATTAGTTTGTTGCGTTTTGAAGGCCAGTGGTGATCAGGTGAAACCAAGTGTGCTAAATGAGTAGATTTGTATTTAGAGTTATCAAAAATGTGAAAACAGTGGAATTGTGCTTAGAGTTTACCAGGCTGGAGTCTTGTAGTTGGATACATGAGCTTCAAGTTTTCAGAGTTGTATGCATAGTTCCATTTTCTACTGTGTATACGATCGAGAAAAACTGTAACAATCAATTTCATACCGGTAACGCTAGCATTCCCGCTTATAAGCGGGCAGAATTTATTTGGTAACCGAGATATATGCGGTTACCAAATAAACACACTATAATCTGGTTGGAAAAAACAATTTCAGGACACTCGCCTTTTAGCATTTAAAAACAAATAAACAGATAAAGGTAGCATAGGTGAATGTTGAAACCGGGAGAGGAAAATAAACGCTGTCTTAATATCAGCAAAAAAAAAGACCTAAAACTTCACCGCACCCACTCAGCAGCTCCGGTGACATACCTTAGGAGTGATTGCTATCACAACAAAGCATAATAACTTGAATGCAATAGGCATGCAAACCCATTACACATCGATGTAGGCTTTCAAACAGTGATGGAGTCTGACATAGAACCGGCCCATCAACTTTGGACAACAGAAAGGGAACACTCCTGTTCTTCGCTTAAATGCAACATCTTCATGAATCTGATACTGAACATCAAAACAATCAACTTCAGTCTCTTGTCTTCTCTTACTTACTCAACCTTTGAACACGTATTTTTCTGTGTTTTATCTGAGTGACAATGATGAGAGAGGTGGGTTTTCTCCTTAAAATGCAAACCACAGTCAAAACACAAGTCTGTCAAGATTTTGAGGCTTCAGTGAGGAATTTAGACATTCTACAAGTCCACCTTAACAACTTAACACTCTTTCTTGTAGAAGGAATTGTTTGTAGTAGGAAAGTGCTTCCTTGTGTTTCATCTTCCAATAATAATCGCGCTGTGGTAAAAGACAGATGGATTAAACGCTCAAACTATACCCTAATGAAGACAAGTTTATGCTTTGCCTTTTCACCAAAATGTCCTAAGTATTTAGAGGATTAAATTATAATGGAGTTTCACTTTCATTCTAGATGTAACAAATGGCAGTTTGCTGAGGATGGGGACTATGATAAGTGGGTGTACAGTCTTTAATACATACATTTTTGGGAGGCGTTTGTTTTAGTGCACACCGTCATGTTATCAAAATCAAACTATATTGACATACAGCAGTGCAAGTAAACATTGACTTGAAGCGCCGATTGCTATCGAGATGAATGATCAATACATATAACAGAAAGCTATAATTAAAGGTTGATGAATGTAGTTTACCACTGTGGATGCAAAAGGAGGACTGTGTGTGGGAAACGGCTGTTACCTTCGCCAAGTCCTACAACACGCACAGTGACTTTGGTGCATATTAGATACCGGATTGTGATTGTTTAAACAAGCCATAAAAAAGAGCCATAAAAAATCGACATTGTTGCAAATAAAATAAATGTAACCTTTTTCGCAAAACAGAAATTGTCATGTTCACAGGCCCATCTAGCTCCATGATTTCTAATAATTGTATTGACGTGGGAAGAAATTGCAACAAACAATTGCCTTCAATGAAAAGTAACTCTACTCTGTGGTGCTGTTACTAGTTTGTACGCAAGTTTGAATTTCATCATATTGCATCGTCACTTTCACACCACAGAATGTGAACCTTTTTGGTAGAGTCTTGTTCACCCTACCATTATCAGCTGGGTTTTCCTCTTGATTCATTTGTCGTTCCTTACACAACTTTTCTAACAACCTTTCTGACTATAATTTGCCAGTGTTTTATTCACTTTATGGGTTTATTTCCTGTGTTTTTCTACTGTTCTGCATCACCTGGTGTAACACGGCGTTGACATTTATTGAGGGAGAAAGAAGGAACCCTTGTTTGGAGGCAGCTGAAAAATATGACAAATCGTAGTCATTTAGAATGTCGATCGCATAGAGTTATGAATCGAAATCGCAAGTGATTACGATTAATTGTGCAGCCCCATCTCACACTCAAACTCACACAAAGACCACAACACACACATACAACACACACACACACACCACACACACACACACACACACACACACACACACACACACACACACACACACACACACACACACACACATACACGTTTACCCTACCCACAGGGGACTATCGGTTTCCATCGACCAAGTGTGGACCTCTATTTCTGGTCATTTATAAAATACAAAAACATAATACAGCGTTTAGTTTTAAGTTATTTTGTCATAATATAACTTCAAATGTGATTTTTTTAAAGAAGTTGCCAAGAGGGGACTTGAATACTTAAGCGATATTTACATATCAAAGAGGGGACTCCATTCACTGCAGGGAGCTGTCTGTGCCTATTGTTTCACTCAATGAGTGTTTGCCAACTGCAACTGTTGCTTCTGTCAATGTGTTTACATGGGAAAATATAAAAGATGGTCCCCACTTGGATTGTACAACATGACAGAAGTCCCCTGTTAAATGGTATGGGGCGACCCTCACACTCCTGCATGGATCTATTCATGAAGTGTGGAAAAGAACAAATGTAATTGTGAGAAGGTGAAATCCTCCCCCTTCTCACTGTCTCCCATTAGAGAAATTATTATTATTATTATTATTATTATTATTATATATTATTATTATTATTATTATTATTATTATTATATTGTGTGTGTATATATTATATTGGGCTGGTGTAAGACTGGTCTTCCGTCCCGGTAGGGGGCAGTATGCTAAGGGAGCTTAGGATCAGAGTATCAGGGAATAGCCCAGGGGGGTGTTGATAGAAACAGCTGTTTTGTAAATATCTTTAGGTTGTGCACAGGGTGTGGGTATATATGTATTTGGTGATTGTTTATTTAGTTTCATGTTTATTTAGTATTCACACAATGTACTTTATGTTCAGTTATGTTGGATTGGTAGCTTTAGGTAAATAATGTTCCCCCAACTAATGGTCTGGCCCATACGGCCGTGATTGGTCCAATTGCCATTTCCCTATTTAAGGGCTTTCTCATTTGATGTTTGGGGCTGAAGGTGGTGCTGGCTCGACGTGAGGCCAGTACGAGAGACGTATGGTTAGGTTAGGCTATGCTATGTTTTCTTTTCTCAGACCACCACAGTGAGTAAAAGTTATTTTCCTTTATTAAATGTTGATGTTTTCTCAGACACAAGCCATCAGTATCCCTGCTCTTTGCACCTTGACATGCATGTCACCGCTGTTTGTTAACCTAGCTTTGCTGATTTGTATCTTGTGATGTGTGTGTGTTTTTCTTAACAGGTGTTAGATGACTGACAAGATCTATGGGGGGGCCCCCTTTGGGCCCCCCCATACTAACTTAGTCTTCAAAGGAATCTAGTGCCATGGGACTCCAGTGTCTTCAAAACATCCTCGGAATACATGTGTATGAATGGTCCACCGAAGGGTTGATCTGGAAGCCACCGCGGTCCACGCAGTAATCTGCTGCGTGGGCCTAGTGGCTTCCAGAGCCATCTTTCGGTCTAGGTCAGGTACAGTAACGGTTGCCCTTCAATGTAGCAGGCTACGGGTTTCTGAAGAAGCCTGCTTTACGTAGCATTGGAGTACAAATATTGTGCAAAATGCTCATGTAATTGCACTAGCACTGGTAACCTGTAGATTAGCTTAGTTTAACGTCATTCGGTGCTGTCTGTCAAATGTGTGGCTTACTTTAAGTCCACAAGGCCCTCTGGTTAACCACGTTGGAACACCCCTGGACAAGGTGATTAGTCACTGGGTGTGTGCTAAAGTTTTGTTCCATTTTTCACTAGTTGGTTAAGGTTTGGTAGAATTGTTTGGATGCTAGCGACGTGATGGCGTATGTACAAGAGCCTACCGTGGCCAGGCCACAGTTGCGACGGCCACGGCCAGATGGCCTAGTGTGAGTGCAACCTTGATTGCATTTGTATACTGTTTACCATTGGATGTTTATGCAATTTGGCTTAATTCATCCACTGTAAAGCTGCATTTGACTATTCCAGGGTCGTTTTGTACAGGCTTTCAATTGACCTTGTTGACTAGGTTGTGCGAATTTTTTTTTTTTTTTACCCTTGCTTACAATCCAACGGTTGCGACCACTTATGCAACTGGGCTGTGAACCTTGCAATTCTAGTTGCATATTTGTACACGCAAGCTTGTCCATTTCTATCGCCATCACTAACACTAGCTTCAGCATTTCCTTGTAGGCCATTAGCTAACTTGTGTATTGGAGCGATGATTTGGGTATTTTAAGATGCTTGAAAACCTAAAATAAAGCAAAATGCGTGTCTGGTGTGCAAGAGCCAATTTGTTGGCTTGCAGTAGTCGAGGAGTTGCCGTAGGTCGTAAGCCATCTGGAGGTTGTGGCAATGGAGGCTTGTGGTAGATCTGCCATCCAAGAAAGGTTAATTCTTCTGAAGCATGATTAATAGTTTAGTAAATTGAATCTATTCATATAGAACTATAAAATCCAAGACTGCAGCCAGTAACTTGGATCGCAATATGTGGCAAGTATTGGTCTTCATTTGTAACAACAGAATAATTAACATGACTAACTGGGTTTCTTCCATTTTCTAACTAGGGGGACTTGACTGGTGAGTCTACTGGATTAATCAGTGGCGGTACTTTGCCCAACAGATTTGATGGCATGACTACAGGGTGACAAAGACAATTATTCCCTGCCTATCAAAAGAGACTTCTAAAACATATCTGCTAGAACAGTTCCTATACTTTTTGTATAATTTGGTCATGCTGCAAATTTACTTTTTGTAGTTGCTCCATATTTAGTTCTTTGACAGCCTCGCCTGCTAGAAAAGTCCATTCAAATCGGCTAAATATTATGAACTAAATTAATAGCCATGAAATGTTGTCACTCATACTAATGGCAAATACCCCCTTTCAGTTGGTGGTTCAACACTGATGTCTCTCTAGGCTTGAGGGAGAGCTCACAAGTAAATTACACAAATGTCCTGGAGCAATTGGGAATACACTTTTATTTAGTCTACCTGACCAGGGACATCTTTGAACGATAGGTCACCTAACCCAAACTTTTCACTCTTAGGTTGTCCTTTTCTCTTGTTTTAACCCGAAAGGGCTGAAAATATCAACATTTCAGGTATTCTGTTTGGATAATGTGCAAAACTTGTGGCTTCACTATTAAAAAAATTAACGAATGTATTTTTCTTAATGTGGTTAAACTATTTAAAGATTTGTATGCAAAATATTTCTGCTCAATTTGTGGTCAATGAAACTAAAATTTTTTAATTTGATAAAACACAACTATGGGTTAAAGGTATTTGCTTTGGGCATCTTTTGAAATTTTTAGAATCTAGCTCCATTGCCGTTAGAAATGGTGTCTCCCAGTACTGCAAAGTGCTTCCACAAGTTTAAAAAAGAATGGGCAGAAAAGGAACTGCCAACTAAATCTATTTAACATGGGTAGAAAGTTTCGATGGAAGCTCTTGGCTGCTGGTTCCCAACACAGCTCCACTGTTAGCCTGTGACCTTGCGTTTAACTTTTTTGAACTTTTGGTGACTTTCACAAAAGAGAAATGAACTGGTTAATACAATAAACAAGACATTTGAAACTTCAGCTACATTTTTATCCATTTGTACTGCCTTTGATTTCAACCCGTGACATGTTTGTCAGGTGATAACTATGTACCTGTGACCGCATATCATGGTACCATTTTGAACTGTTTGTGGATATTGCATTAAATCCATATGCTTGAAACTTTTCAATAATGCATATCAACGAAACAATGGAATGAAATAAATGGTTCAAGCAATTTGTGGGACTTGCCTGCTTTTACATTATTACTCATTTTGGGGGTTATTTCAGTCTCTCCAACATGCAGGTCGTGCGAAGAATCATAATGTGAATGGGAATATTCTATAAATGTCTTGATATCATCTTTCGTCTCAACACTTCTGCTGCAGCCGCCTAAAGTCTCACTCCGAGAACCTTAAAATATGAATCAATCCATTAGAAGTATGAAAATATCTTCCCGGTCGTGCAATAGGGCAAACAAGGTGTCCTTTGACATCTGTTTCGAGACGATTGCAACAGTGCCACACATGATCATATTTGAATATGTTTCAGGGTAGTAATTAGCTGTCGATTTTGGAGGCCTTTATCAATAATGACCAGCTATAGATTTGCTTCCCGATGGAGATTTCTGACAAATTACATGTTATTTAGCATCTACACGTTAAGCTGAGTCCAATGAGATCAAGCTCGCCCTCTTGCTACACCGAGATCATGTCCTAGACCATAGGTGTACCATGTAAAATACATGTTACAATTTGCTAGAGTGTCATGCTTGGTGTCTTTGGACTCAGCTCAACTAGTACATGTTGAGCTGGGGATCGAACAATTTCAAAGGTCTAGACCCTTATATTGTATTTTAATTGTATTTGTTTATCATTTTTATTGATACAAATGAATATAGGTTTTTGTTAGACTATTCTGTTCCTATAAACACACTTACAAATCAAGTTTGACAAATTATTATTACATTAGTTGAGATTACTATCTTTCCCTTACATATATTATTATATATATATATATAGTTATTTCCTCTTTTCATAAAAGCAGGAGTGTGAATGTCGCTCCATGCTATCTAAGAAGGGACTTGTGTCATTTTGTCATAGCCAACAGTGGACCCCGGTCATTAGAAAAAGTTATGTTATGCAAATCAACAGATAAAATGCATTCCTTTAACCGTAGACTAAGCACACAAGTTTGTAGTTGTAAAAAAATAAAAACCTTATTAAGTTTAGATATTTGTGTTCATGACAACATTGTTGGGGCAACTTTAATTGCAAAATAACACTATGTATATACATATATATCATATTTTATTTAGATTGTTATTACCTCTTAAGAACTATCCATTTTGCTTATTTATTTTTTACTCATCCATGATGGAGTGTGAACGTCACTCTATGCTATCTAAGAGAGAACTTCTGTCATTATGTATCAGCCAACAGTGGACCCCTGTCATTCCATACAGTACAAGTGTGGACCATTTTCTGTGATGCAAATCAACAATTCAAATGCATTTCTTTAGATCGGGGACTGGAGTACATTGTAAAATGGTAAATTAAGGCTAATTTGGGGATTGAACCATTTCAAAGGTCTAGACCCTTATATTGTATTTGTTTATAATTTTTATTGATACAAATGAATAGATAGGTTTTTTGTTAGAGAGAGAGAATTCTATTCCTAAAAACACACTAACAATTCAAGTTTGACAAATTATTATTACATTAGTTGAGATTGCTATCTTTCCCTTACAGTATATATTACCTCTTTTCATAAAAGAAGGAGTGTGAATGTCGCTCCATGCTATCTAAGAAGGGACTTGTGTCATTTTGTAATAGCCAACAGTGTCATCCAAATTA
Source organism: Gadus chalcogrammus (assembly GCF_026213295.1). Lineage (NCBI taxonomy): Eukaryota > Metazoa > Chordata > Actinopteri > Gadiformes > Gadidae > Gadus > Gadus chalcogrammus. Next base: position 13,690,908 of record NC_079425.1, on the reverse strand, counting down.
AATGTATTATTATTATTATTATTAGTGGACCCTGTCACTACATACAAAAAAAGTGTGGAACTTTTAAAGCTCAGCCTTTTTTGTGTGCATGTTTCAAGAGACTTTACTAAGTAGTCTGTTTAACAGCCCTCTACACTCTGACAGACGTGTGAACGACTGCAGGTAATAGAGGAGTGTTTGAAGCGACGTGTGTGGATTGGTCGTCAAGCTCTGGCCAGCAGAGGCGCTATAGAGTATGGACTAAACACTCACACACTTTCAGGTCCCCTCTTGGCAAAAGTTGTGAAAATGCGTCAAAATATTTTAGGCATGTTTTTAGGTTGATTTAAGGCATGACCAAAAGGGGACCTGAAAAATGTCCCCTCTTGGCTCGGAGGTCCCCTGTTGGTGAAGGTGTTACGACGCCGAAGTCCACTGTTGGATAGTTAGGCGAGTACACACACACACACACACACCCAACACACACACACACACACACACAGATTTGTAAAGAAAGATGAGGAGGAGGGCCTGAACTACACACCACTGTGTGGTGAGAGCTGACTCGAGGCGTACTGAGCAGAAAAGACAGTGGCCTGGATGTTCTCTGTATGAGCTGCAGCTGTAGTTTGTCATTCAGAGCGCGTTCCCCTTCCACGCCTCTAATTCTACTGATAACAGTCCTACATCCTACACCTCGTTGCCCTAGAAACCTTCTACACACCCCATACATATTCAGCTCTCTCATGCACACGCACTGCACAACACACACGCTCATACACACACACAACACACACACACACACACACACACACACACCACACACACACCACACACACACACACACACACACACAACACAGAGGCAGGCGCAAACACACAAACGCAGACAAACAACAACCTAATTTAAACGGACACAAACGCACACACACTGACAACCACCTGCATTAACATGTGTATGTATGAACTGATTAATCAAGAGAAGAGTATGTCAGGCATTGGAGATACTTTCATTTGAGATAATCCCTCAAACAAAGCAAATGCAAATAATCTCGGAAATCCCCAAATATCTTCTGAAAGGGCTAAGAGGAGAAGCTGTTTTGGTTTCTACAGATTTAGCTGGAAACGCTGAATATGCAAATATTCTCAGAAAGGAAGAAAACCTTTAATTCCGATGCATTTCTGAAGGATCTTGTCTTAACCTGATAGATGTCATCAAAGGTTTTTTTCCATGTTGTTGACATTGATTACGTTGAGAAGTCAGTGTTTCCCCTAGAAATTTTTAGGCCCGGTGGTAAGAGCTGATAGTGTGATTGTTATACATTTTTCACGGGATGCCAGAGTATTTGTTGGTTATTCCATATAAAACACTTGCTTAGCCATCACAAGTTGGTTAAGTTATGGACATTAAAGAACGAGGCTAGTGTTTTGCGGGGGCGGTAAAAATGTCCATGGTAACGGCGGGCTGAACCAATCAGACGTCGCATTTACGCGATCGTGTTCGTGGTATAGTTCTTCTGAGGAATAAATGTACTCTCGTTTGGCACCGTGTTTAGGAAGAACCTTGAAATACCTTTTTGTCCTTCATCCCTTTTAAGTTTTTTTGGTGGTGCCATGCTAATGATGATATAACTTAATGCTGCCGCATTTTTATTTTTTTTATTTTTTTCTCTTTTTCATTTTTTTTTTTTTTTGGCCGGTGTTGGCCTGGCGGGGGCGCTCGTTGGCCTGGCGGCCCGCCAGGCCTGAACAATGGTAGGGGAAACACAGGAAGTAAATTAGCCACTTGTGGTGCATACCCCTTCCGAATTTGTGCAGTTGGCGATTAATTCACGTTATGTTCCAAATTAGTATCTTTTTTTCGTTCTACCATGGTAAGCAAATACGACCTGCCCTAGCTAGATTGCCTTCTTCAATATGCCCACAAACAAACAAGTTTTGATTCTGTCTTAACTCTCCACCGTGCAGTCACATGGAAGAATCGGAGTGCAGAAATCTCTTCGGCTCAAGGTCAACTAACTCCCTGGAATAGCAGTCAAACTAACTACCTTTACTATTAGATCAACTAACAACATGTAATAACAGGTCAAAAATACCTCTTATAACTGCTATTCAAACTCCCTTTAATAGCAGGTAAACTAAATACCTGTAATAGTAGGTAAACTAAGCACCTGTAATAAGAGATAGAATAACAACATGCTATAAAGGGTAAACTGTCCACCTGTAATAGCAGGGTACTAACTTCCTGTAATAACATTAAAAAAACGACACAGTCAGAGCTTGTAAACCACCTACCGATAATCGAAGGTAAATAGAGGTAGACAGGTTGGTGGAACAAAAATTTTAGGATGTGTGATCTTTTTTATGCAGCTGCCAAGCCTGGTCTTCTAAGAGCTGTTGTGTTTGAAGAAATGTAATTTAGTCGTTTTGTTGTTTGAAACCGGTCTCTTGCGCTTCTCTGCTGTATCCACTCATCTTTTGTTTGTATTTCTTTGTATGTCAACGATCTATCAATTAATGGATTTCATTACTCCTGATAAGGTAGAGGGAAGCTGGCCCTTCATTAAACCTATTTCATAACCATTTTTGGGAAAACAGTAGAGAATATAGTACAATATAGAACAGTTAATCTTCAACCAAAGTTAATGTGCACAATTTAACCTAAACATCACATTCAGTATACATGGTGTTATACACAGCCTACAATTAATACACAATGAATTCTAAAAACACAATTTCCTGTGTATGGATACCGAAACCTCTTCCCTGGTGAATACTTCCTGGCTGTTATTCTGCTGTTCCGAAAATGACGTTCTCGGCTCCTACTTAATTTACATTACACTATATAGCAATTCAATTCATTATCGCAGGAGCTAACAATTCAGTGTCCTCATTAAGTACACACAGTATGCACGGTAAACCTAATTATTTATTTATTTGATCAGCATAGTTGCTGTTTGCCTATTTATTTCTCTGTATTCTAATTAGTTTCATTATTATTTTGGACATTATACAAGAAATATGTTTTGCAAAAATACAGCAGTGGTGTGCATTCGATAACGTGGATCATGACTTTTATGCAGACACGTGCAGCTTAATGTCTATTAACACAATCCAAAATAAAACTTTGATGATGACAACAATGTCTCCAACAGAATTGAGCTCAATACACAATAGAGCAAGGAAAATAAAAGGGATTTGGATGTTGTTATTTTCTGTTTTATTTAGTCTCCCATGTGCTAAATGTGTTTTGAACCACTGAGTGCACACGTACTCCTTCACATCTCAATATAAAATCTTCACAGATGCAGCTCAAACGCTCAACAAAACAACACATCACTTTCCCCACAATTTAAGAACATTTCTTTATTCAGGGGCACATCATCTGAGCGCAAGCGAGACTTTTATTAGAAAATATGTCCTGTGAGGGTTAGTGATGTGCAGACAGAGACCCGGATGAACACATCAAGCAGCATGACCGGCTCCATGCAAACACATCTGATCTGAAGTGATTGATGGTGTCATCGTGGGCTCTCATGCATGGCTGAAATACACAGCACATACCTACAAAAAAAATCCAATGCCCCAAGGCTGCAGGCTAAACACTCACTCACTGACACCACATTCAGAGGACATTGTGCATCCTAATCCCCAATTGCAGACTCAAGTCTCCCACAATACTGAACTCCCCAGCAATAGTTTTTTACCACTCACAAGCTTTTTTACCCAATTATGTTCAGCCAACAGCAAGTTATAGAGGCCTTTGGATTGTTGTGGTTCACAGAAGGGTCCAGAGAATCAAAACGTACCATTCAATTGAATCACACAGACACCAGAACATCTGTGGTATTCTGAGTGTGCAAGTGGCTGGCCTATCTTCGACCTCGGATGGTGCTCAAGATGTTTCACTGAAATGTCTGATCAGTGAAGCAGTGATGTATGGGGGGGGGGGAAGAGAGAGAGAGAGAGAGAGAGAGAGAGAGGAGAGAGAGAGAGAGAGAGAGAGAGAGAGAGAGAGAGAGAGAGAGAGAGAGAGAGAGAGAGAGAGAGAGAGAGGAGAGAGAGAGGAGAGAGAGAGGAGAGAGAGAGAGAGAGAGAGAGATTGTTGTAATACAGGTTATCAATATTTCACTTCAGTTTTTATCTTTTAGTACTTGGTTATTTGCAATGTCAATATTTTTCATGTTAATAAAGCTCTATTGAATTGAAGGACGTAGAGAGAGATGGTGAAAGAGCTGAAGAGTGATGAAAAGGTGTTGATTATTGTAGACAGATCCGCATTGTTGACCTCTACAGAGGGGCGAAGACAGTTTAAGAAGAGAGGTTAGTGTTTGTCCCCTCTGTCTCTGTCTCCCTCATGTGTCTCTATGTTCATATTCTCTGGCTCTCTCTTCAGCTACATCCTTCTAATCTTTCTCCATTCTTCTTTCCACTCTCTTTCAATCCATCTCCATCTCCATATTTCTCCATCCATCCTTAATTTCTTATCTCCATTCTTGTATCTCCCCCTCTCTCCATCCTTATATCCTATTTCCTCCTCCATGTCTTGTCGCCTCAGTAACCCTCCCAGGACATGTTCTGCTTCAGCAACCAAGCAAGAGAGCGGGAAAAGGCTGAGCTGGATGCCGTTCTTTTCAATCAGACACACAGTTCTGGACATTGGAAAAACTGACAACCGCTCCCCAGATGGAGAGACGCTAGTGATTAAAAACACTCCAGCGCTCTGTTCCTTCTTGTCCTCCTTCCTTCCCTTTATCTGTAGGCTTTTTCTCTTTCTTCAACAACATTGATTCATCATGGCTCAAATCTGACCTGGGTTCTCTGAAACTACCGGAGAGATAAGCCACTGACGTGGAACTATTACAGTTGGTCTGATTTAAGTAAAAGCAGTTCATCATCATTCAATAATATCCCATCTAATACAAACCCACCCCTCCCTTCAGGTCTACCTGCTAAGCCATTCCCCAAAACACGTGACTAGCTCTCTAACATTAGCAATGTGTCTGCCTAGCCTTGCGGAAGATTCTGGTCATGCCCACTGAGTGGACAGGCAGAGTGTGCGCCAGGTAGCTGGGTAGGTAGGTAGATGGACTGGTAGGCCTTACAAATATTTAATTCAGGGAAATTAATGATGGACTTTTAGAGGCATGCAACGGCCACAGATTTTTTATACCTATATTGTGTATCATGACTTCCCGACCAGGATGAGCAGAGATTATTATAAGGGAGCAAGAAGTTCAAAAATTGCTTCTACTCCACTAATATCCTAGGCCAAATACTGTACTGAATACAGTACGACACAGCCCGGGTCTTGTGCCGATTGAAAGTCGTTGCCATCTGCAAATAGCACACCTCATTTTAAACCTAGAAACATAACAAGTTAATAAGTGGTTAGGAGTAAGCCTTGCATGTAAGGCATTTAGTCTGGTTTAAGACAGTGTGGGCCCTTTTTACCCTGTTCTAACTTCCCATCGAAATATAACCCAAGCTTGGTGTGGTCAGCCAACCCCCCCCATGGCGTCATCTGCATACAGGGATGCGATGATGGAGCCCCTGGTAGTGGTTTAAGGGGTTGGGCCCGGGTAAGGTGGCGACGGCCAGCAGGCCTGGGTGGACGCCGATCCGACAGCAGTGCGTGTGCTGTGTTCAGCAGCGTGCGCACGTCTCTCCCTCCTCATATTTTCCTCATTACCGGGCTCTTGTTCCATTCGCGTCGGTCTGTGCCCTCCTCTCATGCGCATAGTCGGGTTTGCATCCCGTTAATTGGGGCCGCCGGCAGTGGATGCAATTATTTTGCAGAGTTTTATCTGAAAATGGATAGTGTAATGGGTCGCAACATTGCAGCAGGCAATTAAATAACTGCGAGCGACTCCATTCGAATCTGCTGCGTTCCTGATGTTTTCCCGTGGGGTTTGTTTTGATAAATGACCGTTCACTTTTATCTGTTCTCTGGGGGCCTAGAATCCCTTAGGACAGGACGAGGGTCATCAGCTCGGCTCTCCTCACGACGCCCTGTCGTGTCCAATTGGTGGGAACATTCAAGAAACCGGTCCAATTACTGGCCGCAGATTTATTAGTCAAAATAAAAGGGTGCCACCATTTACAATGGTGTCGAATCCTCTTTGACTGGCTGTGTTGGAGGGTCTGTGGGATGAGGCGACCTGTCATGTTAGAAAGCCCCAAGTCTGACCGCAGTTTCGTGTACTGCTAGCGGCCCCTACTATTCATAAACATAGGTTGCCTTTGTGTTGGGAAACAATCCCTTTTAGCATCAAGTTGTTGGCCATTATTAATCGTTAATATTATCTTAAGAAGTTATCAACTATTATCATCCTTAACTATTGTCCATAGATACTATTGTTAATGTGGGTGAAGTAATCCTGTGTGGTGATCATCTTATGATTGTAAAGCGACCAAGCAGGGGTGCAGCCGCGTTATGTTGTGCAGTCCTAAGGGTCATGGGGGTTTTTTAGAGTTGATGTTTAGAGGGCAATTGTAAGTAGAGGTCAAGTCGCTCAATGGATGTTAGGTTGGGTTTTTATGGTTACGCTGGACACATGAACAGTTGTGTAAAACTGAAGGACCGACGTATGAGTGACCGTGAAGGCATGTGACAACTATTATGTGTTTTTGTAAAAGGTGTAGGTTGCGTGGTCTGTCAAAATCAAAGTCTCTCCTGATGGGTTGTAGCATTGGTAATTGGACGCAGGTAGACATTAGGCGGTCGAATCAGCTCCTCCCCCTGTCAAATCAGTAATTGCGACATTGGTCTAACATGCTTCTTAGGGTTGAAGAGTCAAATAATATTCGAATATTTTTTTTTGAATTATAGTATATTTTAAGTAATACATTATATACACCGATACCATCTTAATTAGTTAGGGCCCTACGTCCCGCGTCCACTAGAGGGCATGTCAACCAAATCTGTTATGTAACATTTGCAACAAGTTTTACCAAATCAATACAAAACTTATATAATAGGTAAGATATAACGCCAGAAATATTCAAGCAATGATGTTTAATGAAGATGTTGTCTGCCGCCCAGCTGGCAGACAACGAGATGAGGAGGGAGGCAAAAACGATGTTATTCTTGGCTGTTTTGACCGTGGCTCTTCCTCAGCCGCTAACTGTTCTGCGTACTCCGAGTAATGCACTGAATGGAGGTGTGCGCTCATGTTGCTCGTAGTCGAGTGGTACTTTAACGACTTACAGCATAATTTGCAAATGACGGTTTCTCTGGATGTAATCTTCCCGTTTCTCGATGGAAATCCAAAATTTTTCCACACAGTGCTTTTTAAGTTTTTAGGAGTTATGCTTTCCAGCTCTGTCTGCTCGCGCGCTGCTCCCCGCCATCTTGTAAGCATACAATGCCGAACGTCACGACGCACAACGTTGACGTTGATTTGCGTCGGTGACGTAGGCAAAAGTTAAATGTAATTCTTAGGACTGTGTCCAATAGCAGTTTGCTAAAAGAAAAAAAGGAAGAAGGTTGAACGTTAGTGTTGCCGAGAGGCACGTCGAATGGTTCTTCCTTTTTTTTAAAAATGTCCGAACTATGGTTAATTCGAATAGTGCGAAGGTTCGTTTGACAGTCCACGAAGGTAGACAGTTGAAGAATAACCTGCTCTTATGGCAAGCCGGAACATGCCAAATGATGTCCATAGGATCACAACCTGCCACCATTCCGACTTGAACTCACCCTGCGAAGCTGCCGCTTAAGCCGGTATGGCCAGGTAAGATTAGAGTAAAGGAACAGGCCTAGCCATCTGCTATCCGGCAGTAAGTGGAGACAGACGCCAAGCATGTAAGCTTTGCCCAGGCACGTAATGAGGCAGTACATGGCCCGAGGGCGAATCTTCTACAACCTAGCCCCTCCCATCAAGGGCAAGCGTTTCGTCACTAGGGACCCAGGTCTGCCAGGTGCCAAGGGGTACTCACCGTCCACCAGGAACACCTACTGCTGTCAGATGAAGATGGTGAGGGGGATACGGGCTAGTATGGAGGGCACAAAGCCATTGCAAACTTGTCCGAGACTGTGAGACGGTGCATGATTCTGGCTTCTCTACTTCTGCCACCTGCATGACTGTCCAGGAGTTGATGGAACAGCACCGTAAGGGTCTCGTCACACCAGCAGCATCAGAAGTTAAAGGAGTTTCTCTACTAAAACAACCTTTATGTCGCCAGGGACCAGGACTACACGCAGTTGGGGCTGGTCCAGCATATCAAGATTCAGGGAATGGCTGCTGAGTGAGGGATTGGGCCATTAGATAGCCCTTGGCCAATGGCAGGCATCCTGGTGCAGAATAAGGATGAAACCTTGTAGTTCTGTGTGGAATACAGGTGTCTGAAAACCATATTGGACTCCTACCCAGTAACCCGCATTGGCGATGTGCAAAGGAGTGCTGTTACTTTCAGTATCACGACGAACGGGACCGGGTGATGCCAATGGTGGCGGCCATCCAGACCAGCACCGACTATGGGTTCCAGGAGCTGCGGCATCATCAGGGAGCAGGGCAGGGGTTATTGACCACAGGGTCCTGAGGTGAAGGACTACTATTCCCATTGAGCCCAACCTCGAGTAGGTGGTGACAACCTTGGCCCCCTCCCCATCCTGCATTATTTAACAAAATCAAAAGTTCATATTTTTTTGCACTTTTGTTGGCATAATTCAGCAAATGCGCAAACATGAACCATTCTTATTTTGGGATCCCTTTATGTGACATAATAGCTAATACTAACTAAATCTGTGCAACAAAGGCACTCTCTCTAACTCCTCTCACTCTCTGTCACTCTTTCTCTGCCCGCCAGAGGTATACCCTAAGATGAGACTCAAGAAATACGTACAAAGAAGTACAAGGGCATCTATTAAAGAGGGCATTGCAGTGATAAAGATGTAGGATATAGTGAATGCGTGGATAATACATGCTTAGTCAGAGGCCGATAGTACTAGTTCAGATTTTTGCTACATAGTTTCTGAGTTGAAAGAAACAGGACTACACCAATTAGTTAACATGGTATTCAATTGATGGTCCCAAAGCCCTTGTTCAAGCTGCCCTTTTACATCTTCAACTTGTTCAAAATGTAGCTAGGCTAGGACTGGCTGTAAACCTCACATCAATCCTATTTTTAGTATCACTGCACTGGCTGCAAGTAAAGTTCAGGATCGATTTTAAGATTATTTTTGATTAACCTTTAAGGCCTTAAGGACATGGCTTAGCTCCTTCCAACATTTCCAGCTTCTATACCCTTTAGACCAAATACCTACTTTTAAGCCATTCATTAAGGAAAAATTTGGGATTTTTCCACCCTGAAACCAATTGTTCCTGTCATTTGCCTCAAATATACATTTCTCTTTACATTTCGCCTAATCCGGTTTAAAACAAGGCTTTGTTTCTTCGAGTTTTGTTTGAAATGGGGGGCATGTGGGCCAACCTAGACCCCTTCTTGTAATTTATGTCAAGGAGACTTTTTTCTTTACATTTCGCTTGATCCGGGTTCATGGAAAGCTACCGGTATGTTTCCTTGAGTTTTGTTTAACATTGGGGGTAAATGGGCCAATACACTGAAGAAATGACATAAGTAGTAGGCTTCAAGACAAAATAGGAGTCACTATTTTATTAGAAATTAGTTGGATGGGAAGTTGAGTGAGTATCCAGTCTCTTTCTAGCAGCAAGTCAGCTGTTGAGATAAACATATCTGTAAAGGTTAGTCAGGGTAATAAGTGATAGGATAAACATCAACGGTAACGTGGCCCAAGGGAAGCATGTACATTGAAAAAGGGGTAGTACCATAGGGATTGACCCCTGGGGGACCCATAACACATAGGGTAAAGGGTGGCCCAGATGTGGGTTAGTTCATTTAAAGCATTGATAGTAAAGCAGATGAGGATTCTGGGGGCAAAATTTTACAGTTTAGGTGCCGAGAGAGTAAGCCATTCTTGCTGGTTAGACTTTCGTGGATTGAGCAAAGACAGAGGTGTATTTCATTGTGTAGAAAATCCATCGCAGTCAATCTCTTCTGATTGAGGGAGATGCCAGGATGCCGGGAGGGGGGGCCATAAAGCACATTTATGATCAGAAATAAGTTTGAACACTTAGAGGGGAGTTTACAGACAGGCCTAGAGAATTATGAGGGTCAATAGGTTGTTGGCCTCGGTTATGCGTCGAACCAGAGAGTATGCTGTAGCCGATAGGAAGGGATGCTTACTGACTATAAATAGCAGCCGTGTCGCACAAACTACTCAAGTTAGGTCATGGGAGCACTGTGCCAATAAGCCTGCATCTCACACACACAGGCAAGCCGCACGCGCAAACGCAGGCATGACGACCGCAAGCCGCCAACACTCCGCACTACACACAGCCGCACACACACAAACCGCACACCACACACCGTGAGTGTGATGCGTTATTGTTGAATGTGTGCCATGAGCAAGACACTTACACCCTAACTGCTCCTGACGAGCTGGCTTCGCCTTGCATGGGTTGACATCAGATGTGTCAATGTGTGTATGTAACTGATGTAAGACTCTTTGGATTAAAGCGTCTGCTAAATGTAAAGAATAACTGAACTTATTTAAGTTTTGGCTATAGTGGCACTTGCAACAAATGCATATGTAATGTGTTAAAAAGTATACACTCTCCTCCATAAGGTTAGCAAAAGTGCACCAGCTAAAGTTTTAACAGCGTTCTTATTAACCATCTCATTCTGGTTTGTTGACGTTAAAGCAGAATTTTTCATTATGAAAATAGGATTGTAGCTAATATACATAATGGTTGTAGTGATAATTTGAACAGCTAAACATTCTCTTTGGAAACAAACAGAGACGAACCCTGGGAGTCAGGGGTATAGGCGTGCGCTGAAATGAAAGGCATTAAAGCAACAAATGATGGGATGTTCGTGGTTCCATTTGCAGAATGCATTAGCAGAGGCCAGCAATGTATCCAATCAGAATAGAGCGGACAGCCGAGATAGAGGATAGGATTCCAATGACTGCTCGGGCTGATATTTGTGTATTTTCTCTCTCCTTCTCTTCTCTCTCTTTCTTATTCCCCCCCTCTCTCCCTCTCCCTTTTCTTTCTGAGTCTCTCCTTCTCTCACGCTCGCCAAGCTTCTGTCTTGCTCTTCTCCTTATACTCCCTCTTTCTGTCTCCCTCTCTTCTTCTCTCTCTACCTCACTCTCCCGAGTCTTTCGCTCTCGATCTCTTGAGGAACAATACAAAGTCACCCACCACTCATTTTGGTTGTTGGTGAATGAGATCTGAGTGAAATCCAAGTTCTCTTGTCCCCCGGTTGTTGTGTTATATGAAACCAGATAAGGCTCCTGCTTACAGACAGCCATCAAGTAACACATCTCACCGGTGTCTGTTTCTCATCGACTAATAAACCCATTAGCTTGATTGTTGTTTCTTTTTTTATCTCACGATGCTCACGATTTCGTAATGATGATTATTGAATATTTTGTGTGGGAGGGGATTGTTTTTGTGGTTTTTCCTGGGTCTGTGCAAATGTGTGTGACTGTGTGTTTGTGCATTTTGGCTATCCATCTGTATTAAGCCTGAATGTCATCCTGTTTTGGTAATATTGCGTGTCGCTTTGATATAGTTTGTGAAACACCATGCACCTATGCACCATGTGGGCCTTTACCAAGGCTGAGCTCTGCACTTTTTATCAGCAGGTTATGTGCATAGTGATGGCTGTGATTGTTGGGAATAAAGTATTCTGAGGGAGCACAACCTCACAGCCCCCGCTTCTCTCCCATGTTCCTCTCTTTTTGCGAAAAAATCAGTTTACACACTTTCAGATAAAGGCTTATCGTAGCCTTAACACACGCAATTTATATCAGCCCGTATCAGTCAGGAATTATTCACCCATTCCCAGGTGTCAACTTAGCAATAAAAACCTCTTTGACAGTCCTTTCTGACCTCGGCTGTCAGACGTTGGCATCGGGATGCGAGACCATAGACTGCACAAAAAGATCTGTGGGGTTATAATACGGTAACCTTAGAAGTTTTGTTAAGAAGTGAAGATATGTCAGCATTGAATATCAATGTTTTGCTTTAGTCTAGGGATTTTGACTCCCACCTAAGAGGTGCTGGGTTCGATCCTCAATGACTAAACTGAATGTAGCCTTGAGAAAGATGCCCCATAACCCCTTCCTGCTCCTTGATGACATGTATTGTAATTCAGTGCAAGTTTCTTTGTTAAATAAATTCACCTATCTAAATGCTTAAATAACAACAAGGCCTGTTGTGTTTTTGCTCCGTAAGTTAATGGCTTGATATTTTCCTGAGTAGGAATTCAGATGATGATGGCCACAAATGTTGAACATAATGCAGATAGATTATGTCTTGATTACTGTCTTTGAAATGCAGACACACAGACACACAAACAAAACCCCACACAGACACACACACACACACACACACACACCAAGTCTTACTTTGTTCACAGAGTCAGTGCTCATTCCGAGTATATAGTATATTGGTTTTATACAATATTTTCTGCACTATCCACTAATATCTTCATTATTCATTAATCTTGACATTATGCACTATTCTCACCATTATCCACCATTCTCGACATTATACGCTATTCTCACACTTATATTCTGGACACTTTCTTTACCCATCACTAAATGCCTTCTCAGCATACTATTCTAGGAATGATGCAAGATTCTCAGGGTAATACATGATTATACGCTATTCTCACCATTATACACTATTCTCATAAAGTATTATTCTCTGCATTATACAGTATTAAACAGTACACCACAGGTGAATTATGTCTGATAAGCTATGGTTAATTATTGAACGTCATTGAATGATTCCAGCAGTGCACTGGTTATTTTCACAGTTCAGAGACGTATCCCGGAAGATGAAACAGGAAGCACACTGTTCTCTTTCTGTGAAACAAGGTTTATTAGTAGGACTTTAATCACCATAAACATGCATAGGCCTATGGGTTCTATATTGTGTGTGTGTGTGTGTGTGTGTGTGTGTGTGTGTGTGTGTGTGTGTGTGTGTGTGTGTGTGTGTGCGCGGTGTGTGTGTGTGTGTGGGGGGGGGGGGGGGGGAAAGAGTGAGAGGAAAGGAGGGAGCAAAAGAGGAAGGATAGACAAGGCTAAGAAAAACATTGAGTGGAGTCAGAGATTTGGAACAGCTCTGTATCTTTTCAGTTATTTTTCTGCCTGTGGGGTAAAATAGGCAGGGATGTAGCAGGAGTCAAGGACAATAAAACACAATAAAGGAGAACAGTGCATCAGACAGCAGGGGTAGGGATGTCTGCTTATACAGAACTGCCCCCGTACTGGAGCAGGGATTCACCCCCATGTGGAGTAGATAATATGAGATGGTATAAAAAATAATATCTGAAGATATTATATCTATACATAATATAACAATTGCATTGGGGTACTGTACAACATGAGTGAGATCAGTCCCTCGGTCTTAAGCACATTACAACTAAATCACAGTTTAAACATGTATGTGGCTCAATTCTAATTGATTGATTTTTTAGTGAAGTTCAATCATTCAATTGGGTACTCATTTGTTTGGTAGTATATTTTATTATTTTTTTCCTTAATTTAGTTATGCATTCATTTAGTTAATCGGACAAGCTATTCATGAATTTATTCATTAATTAGTTTAGCCATTTCGTATTTCTTTTTTTAGATGTTCAGGTTTTTTCAGGCTGTTCCCCAAAGATGAAATATCATTCATATTAATATTTATTTTTTAAGTAAATATTGAGCTGCCTAAGCTCTGAATAGAGCAGCGCTGCAACCCTTGTGAATTGTTTTGAACAGTTACAAAGTAAAACATGTGTTGGATGATGGAGAGTGTGTAAATGTTGTTACTCCGGGAGTGAGCAAGGCGATGGAGAGACTAACGAAAGCTTAGGCACACGCGAGTGAACTGCTCCATAGGATAAATTGCCGGCGAACCACTCTATCGGAGCCTTCTCTCGGAGGGACGCTAAAGTGTGTTGCATAGCGACCGTCGATGCATAGCGGCAGCCAGGAGGGACTACTTTTTTGTATTCTTTAACAAAACGGCTACTATGACTTTCTTTGTTTCTTTTTAAATGTAGTGTGTCTATGACTTTCGTTTCACCATAACATTAACCGTTGTATAAAAGCAATAGATCACTTCAGTCAGTGGCATGTGCTCATTATACCACTGTGAAGGGGGTCGCCGGCCCTCCGCTGCGCGTCGGGGCCGGACAACGCCCCTTAACAGTGGTATAATGAGCACATACCACAGCCTGGCGTGATCTATTGCTTAAATATAACACTCAGTTTATCGCCAACCTTCTACTCAAACCAGACCCACTGAATGTTAATCTCACTCTGCTATCTTAGACATCAAACAAACAATGTGATTATTATTAATTATTATGTCTCTTCCTCGAGGAAATTCTCCAAAGTAATCTCAATTAAAAGAAAAAATAAACAATCATTATGATTGACTGTTTATATTTGTTTAGGCCATACACTTGCTACACTCATTAAACTATAAGGCAGAACAGACAAGGGAATTATCTGACACAATTTAATTATTGGATTGAAGGCTGCCCAGGTCGAACATTGCCGTTACTTATCCTACAATAAAAAATCTTAAATTACGATTCGCAAAAAACACATATTGTATTATTGCTTGCAAGTGATGCTTATTTATAATATGCCGCAAAAGGAAATGCAGAAAATGAATGAACAGAAAGATATTTCGAAAATGCTAAAATAACTTTTTATTTTTATTTCTAACTAAATATGGAATATCAGTCATTTCACATCTTATCTTTCTTAATATACACTGTACTCAATCACCCTCTCCTCACTTTCTTTGTGAAGACTATGTCATGGATGCTTAAAGGTTTTGGCTATTGAGAACAAAACTGCAAACATCGGAAAACAATCCAATTCAAATATAGCACAGGCTCAAATACAATGTGTTGCCTGGATGGGAAATTTAGACTGAATGGTGAGGTTTCATTTGACCTTGTCCTTCATTGTTATTGATCCTGCTCTTTTAAAGGGCTGAAACTTTTCTTTGGGGCTTTGTTTACCAACTTCTTTTTTCCCCTTCCCAACTATCACGTCTCAAGCCAATAGCGAATAGAATCGGCCAAGAAATGTTGAAATCAGGCCAACGTACTTGTGTTTCCCTCACTGCCTGTCTCTTTACACCGCCTCTCCCCCCCCTCAACTCCCATCCAGCATCAGTACTAGCACAAACACCATCACCACCACAACTACTCCCATCCGTTTAAGACTAACAATATTTGTATAATTATTAAGCTTTGTCAAGTTGTCTAGTTGCAGTCAATAGGTAAACCATCATCCCATCCCCGATCACCACTCAAAATGTTATCTAGCTCAACTTATTTCAAGGTTAAACATCTTTAGCCCTATTTCAACTGTCGGATAAATGACTCTTGCTCCCGACGCAAATCTAAAATGTGTTGGTCTGAAACCCGTAGGTGTGTTTTGGGCGTGACGTGCAGCAAACCAATGAGAGTTCCATCTCCCATCCCCTTTAAGAGCCAGCGCATTTTAACTTGACAAGTTTATATTTTGACATCGCGTTTGCTATGTTGCAGTTCCGACCTGCAATGGTACGTCAAAGTTGATATTTTGACAGCGCGTTTGCAGTCTCCACTGAGACAGATGCATGACCACATGAATTTCATACTTCAAATTGCTAAGTTTATGGCCTAATTATAGGCCTAATTCACAACTTCAGAAACACTGAGTCGTCATTTAAAATGTCGGCAAAGTGAACTTAACACATATATGATATGCTGTCCTATGGCCGCAATTGTGGGCCTATTTAATGATGTGCGGCAATACATTAACAAAAATTGTTTTCTTACCAGTGTTGCATACATTATCGTTATCGACCTATGTTCATAATAGCACGTGTCCCCCCCGTTAATATACATTGCCATGGACTGTATTATGCGTTGCGTGTTTAATCGGATCAGATGCGCCAACTAAGCATCACCCGCATTTATTCATTCTTTTACTCGCGGTAAAACTATGTTTTCTCACTATCAAATATTCATCAATCCTAAAAGTTATGGGCTTGTACACGGTGTCTGTGTCAAGAAAATATTTGTTTGCAGATGCATTGACTTAAAAGAGCAACTTATTACCGCTGTATCAGCTGTTCTTTCCCAAATAATATAACCAACATTATCAGTTACCCTAAAACAAGATTTTGTTTTGGAAGGCTGGGATATAGCCTACTTTGCTCGAGTGTTCATTCATGCAGCCCCTTAGGAAAACAATCCACATCATCATCATAATATTTCAATTAGGCTAATTGTTTGCATGTTTGTCCTGTGTATAGCCTACTGGTGTGTAAGCTTATTTTGCAGTTCCGACCTGCAATGGTACGTCAAAGTAGCAACACCAACTGTGCTATCCGCTAGTGCATTTAGACCAGGTATTTTCCAGTCAGTAGCGCAATTGCTTTATCGATCCGTAAGATAGCGCCATGTATCATTTGCGCTGGAACACGGCTCTGCTTTTCGCCGAGACGCCTCTCAGGGCGCAAGCGTAGTGGCGTGAGTTAGCTGCTGGGGAAAATCAGCTTGACGCCGGGTGCAAACTAGCAACGATGCATGCGTCATTGTAGAAAGTAAATTGCGCTGGCTGTGAGATAGGGCCCTTAGAATCCCATTATATAATGTAAAAAATAAATAAGTAATTAGTTAAACATTCTGCAAATTCTACCCATATATGGAGAAATTTGTGTTTCATGGTTGTCATGGAGAAAGCGGTTGCCAAGGACGAAATCTTTTATTCATGACAAAAATGAAGAGCAAGGCCAGTGCCCATAATGCTAATTCACCAAGATCCAAACAGATGACTACAATATGCATGAAGCAAGGAAATCTCCAGAACAACCATGGGATTACCAAAGAGGCTGGAAAGTCATTTAAAAACAGAAACAGATTCAGCAGATAAACACTTTTACATGTGGCTGTGGTTATTGTGTTCCAGGAATGGAAGCAGAGAAAATCACAGCAAAGGTGAGAGGAGGAGGTCAGGTTGGTCGGATCCTCCAACGTCAATCCGCGACCAATTTATTTCCCACTCTTTCCAATTAAATTGAATATACGTTGAAGATTAGGTCATTAATCAATGGATTGATTTTGCTTGGGATAAGCGTGTTGTCCGTTATGTGCTGCATAGAACAGTTAATCAGCACTTCCGTGAGAGACATACCGCTGCATCCTGCTGGTTCTCTACCACCAGGCCATTGCAGCCTAGTGCTAAGTATACATTTCACGTACGAGCTGAATGACTTTACACTATTACCTCCCAGCAAGTAGGACTTCACTTATTCTCGGGTGTATAGGTAGTGTTATTCAGCAAGGACTGAATGTTTATTTATAAAAAAAAAAAGGCAAAGAACTTCAACGTCCAAGGTTTTCTAACAATTTACGATATGGGTATTAAACACAGCACTCGACTGGTGCTCGGCACTCTGGGAAAAGTGCTGCACTCGTTGTAACGGCCTACCCGAACCCCCCCCGATCGGCCACGTTTCACAACCTTTTACTGGTCCTCGGCTCAAGGTGTTTTGAACAATAAAAGGGCTGGACTGATATTCACTGTGGAACAGTGGAACACACCCTTCTGAAGAGCTTTAATACCCGGTGCTGGTGCACGCCAGTCCGTGAACAGTCTGTCCCAACCTTCCGCTGAGGTTTACTGCCCGGCGCTGGTGCACAGTCCGTCACCACCGTCTTTGAGTGGTGGAGCTGAGGTGTGTGCGCACAAAAGCACAGGCCCTGTGTTTCCCCCTGCTCACCATGGCAACAGAGGATGGGAGTGTTTTGACTCTTCTCAATGTTCCCATTGCCACTTTCCCCCTCTGCTTCTAAAGAGCTGCATTCACTTGGCTGCCAAAACCACTCCTGCTCCCTAGCAAGGCTGGCAGGAAAGAATATCTTTGAACAGGACCCTCCCTACTAACCTACAAAGTGAAGAGGATAGTAGGGGCTGTGCTGTGGAGGATATATGTGTGTATATATATATATATATATATATAATATATATATATATATATATTAGATATATGAATATACCAAATATATTTGAAGGAAGACTTGTTTATGCTTGAATGAGGCGTGTAAAATGATCAGCTCGTAGGTGACTTCAACTCAACATCAAACGGTAGCTTTCCAAGTGTTTTGTTGAATTTGCTGCCGTGTCTATGAATTTTTTGTGTATTCGGTAGGGCCCGACCAATTCATCGGCCTGCCGATTTAATCGGCCGATTATAGCCTTTTTGAAAATAATCGGCATCGGCCAAAAAGACGCCGATTACAACCGATTTTTTTTTTTTAATGTTATTGAGCTTAGTATCCTGCAGATTGCGCTCCTACTCGCCTTGCTAACTAACAACTTGAGCTGGAGTAAAAAAGAGATTGAATTTTACCGTACAACATGAAAGCACGCTCGCTCAGGCAGCTGCGCGCTCACCTCACCAATGTACACAAGACGCGTTGTTTGAGCATGTTTTGCCTGTTTTTCTTTA
Organism: Gadus chalcogrammus; assembly: GCF_026213295.1. Taxonomy (NCBI): domain Eukaryota; kingdom Metazoa; phylum Chordata; class Actinopteri; order Gadiformes; family Gadidae; genus Gadus; species Gadus chalcogrammus. Next base: position 13,672,382 of record NC_079425.1, on the reverse strand, counting down.
GGTCCCAGGCCATGTTAAACGGTGAGACCATACTGCTCAGCACGCACGTGTTAGTCACAGCTCACGAGCGCAGCACATTGGGAGTTATTTATTTATTTTACATTTTACATTACACTCATTTTTGACTGTAAATGTATTCTAAAACACTCAAAGGTTCTGCATTCAATTCACATATTCGTCAAAAGTGTTTAAAGTATATTTAAGGTATCAAAAACTACGTTTTATATGCTTTTTTTTTTTTTTTTTCGGCCGATTAAATCGTAATCGTAATCTTTCTCTGAAAATAATCGGCATCGGCACTCAAAAATCAATATAGGTCGGGCCCTAGTATTCGGGTGTGTGTTAAGGTTTGTGTATGGTATACAGTATACGTATGTGTGTCGAAAACATTTCTCTATATTCCTCTATATAGTCTGCTCACTTTATCATAGATTAACAAAAGTTTCTGTCTGGAACACATGCTTTTATTGTACGGTAGAACTCTGGACTTTCATCCCAAATTCATATAATTTTGCCTATAATTTACAAGGTATAACATTTGTTCACCACAAATGACTCTTAAAAGCAGTGCCAACATTTTCATATTTTTAACCATTCAGCGAACAAAAGGCAACAGGCTGATAATCATTTAGGGGGCCACTCAATGACATGAAGAACCGTCATCAACACGCCCACTGAAGTGACGAAATACAGACTTTCTACTCCTCATTCACATATAAGGTCATTTACATTTCCTACATTTCCTGGTGCGACAGGCCTGCTATTATAGTAGAAAGATATCTTCTATCCAAAGTTATAAAAATAAAACTAAAGTTGAACATGTTGTGCTCTGAAGCTTATAAGGACTGGGTTGAGGAATATAACTCTCTTGCTCTCGCGTTCTCTCTCTCCCACAGAGCAAGGAAGAGAGCAGAGGCGAATGTTATTTAGGATACGAAAGTCAATTAGAGATAAATAAAAGCTTGTTTCCACACCACAGAGAACTTCCCCCGCTCTGAGTTCAGAAGGAGACTGGAGAGAGATCCTGAATACATGATCAAACTTCCAAAACCATCCTGGCCTCTAGGAACCTCTGTGAGAGGTGTGTTCCCTCCATCTTAGCAAGGTAGGGTCATGAGGAGCTCTTTGTATCACAGCATTGTCTGTTAGGCCTAAGGACAGCCCGAGTCCCCCCTGAACAGAGAAAATATTGATTTGAAGTATTCATTTTTATTCGCTGGCTTCCCAATGCTCAGAACCGGAAACAGCACCCACATTGAGGATGTTTTTTATCTGGAAGTAACTGCCACCGCGGAAGACGTTTTTCTACTGGGTCCAAAGTTTGGTTGATGGTTCTCACATGAAGCACCCTTCTGTGGTCGCCGTGGTGATTGCAAAAGGAACGCTACCGTCTTCCTGATTACAACACATAGGTCTAAGCGTTCGAGCGGCTGCCCCACATACGCCAAAAAGACTCAACTTGGGGGATGATGGAGAAAATGTTAAGCATTGGTGAGCAAAATGTGGTTGGTGACTTACAATTGATTGCCATTAACTGGAGTAACTCACTTGAAAGGACTGTTCATCCCAGTTCCATCCATCCATTACTGCACATCTCCATCCCCTCTCCTGCAACAGCAACATGACCAGTTTGCACATCAATTATCTTTTATTATTAGAAAGCTTTCACCCACCCAACTATTTCTGGAATCTGAAGTGCCTGCTTTTGTCAACTTCAAACAAAATGCGCATGAAAGGCCAGTAGCAGTAATGAATGTAAAAAAATATCCTTGCGATTTTAAATTAGCCAGTAAGCAAATGGAAGGGAAACTAAATCAACCAGTGCTGTGAAAAAAAGATTTCCAACAGCTCGCCCAGCTGGCAGCCAATGCACAGAGCTTGAGAGATGAAATCGTAATGTTCCTTACATTGGGTTCCCTCAATCTATTTGCTATGAAGGAGGGGGCTTTGAAGGACAGATAGGTTTGTGTTCTTCCTTTCTTTATTCCGGGCTTTATCATTTTTTAGTCTAGTAATCCCTTCAACACAAAACTTAGAGGAAAGGTGTCAGGACTACAGGAGAACAAGACCACATGAACCAACACGTATGTTTCCAGACAATTCGGTGGCCTCCACCACGTCTGAAACAAGCCAAAGAGATGACACATTATTCATTGCCAGCGCGTTAAAGTCATCTTGCTGATAAACATAATTTACCACTGTGAAATCCCAACCACGCTGAGAACACAAAGATGTGTCTGGTGTCTGTATATAATATGCTGTAATAATTTAATCTAATTAGAAACAGATGTCACATAACAACAAATGCTTGGATAGACAAATTAAAATGGCTGGTTTAAACTTCCTTTTTAAATGACCCATTTTGAGTACAACTTCTACCAGAAAGCTATGTCTTACTTTTGTTTGGGTGTTTTCTGTTTTGATGGAAACGTAAAGCAGACAGACGTGTTTCTGTCAAGGATATAACAACTGGTACAGACCCGTAAAGAGTTGAAGGAGCTATGGAATTTGTTTTATCTTTCACTGAAATATCATGGAAGATTTCCTTTTATACACTTTGAAGAAGTATCTGACAGCAACATGGAGGGAAAAAAAATAAAACTTTGAATGGTTCAAGGAAGGCCGGTGAAAAAAGTCATCTATTTTTCACTGTGCTTTGCTGGGAAATATATTTCTCCTATGTATGTATAGATAGATTGGACTGAAGAGATATCTTTCAATATGAATCTTTCCAGTGCATTCATCGCGATCATAAGTCCTGGACAATGAATTCTCTTGCAGGTTTGACTTGTGGATCTAATTAGAGGATAAAGACGTGGTGTTCACCACTTCCGCGGGCCTCTGTGCCCATGAATAAGATCCTAGTCTTACTGCCGCATATGGATTCATCAAGGCCCCTCCTAAAAATAACCCCCTTCCTAATTATTCTGCCATCAGTGAGTAATGTTAAAAGAATACTTTTGCAATAAGTTGCAAATGGAAGCTTTACTCAAAGCCACGATGGCTCTGCTATGCATGGCTTTGGTTTTTGCCTTGAGGGGGTTGATGTGTTGTTTTTGTGTGCTGAGTTTTGTTTGGTCAATGACCTGGAATACGAGGTCATGGCCCATTGCTCTCAACACAGCCATTTTAAATCCATTTCTTCTGTGAGCTTTACTGATTATGCCTTTTCTACGTTTTGTACTGAGGTCATGGGGCTAACCAACGCTGATGGTTTCATGCTAGGGTACTTAGCTTTCTAGGAAACAAAGCATGCTAGTATAATTAGCATGCTAAATAGATTAACATGCATTTCTGAAAAGCAGCATTCGCTGGTTGGCTATCCTACTCTTGGCTTAATAAAGAAAACATATTTAAAATGCACAAAATGCCATAGCATTGCTTTTATTTGTGTTTGAGTTCTGTTAGGTAAGATAAACTGCGTTTTTTCCAGGAATTTGATGTCTGTTATTTGGGAGGCCATTCCTCCTTTAGTGTAGCGTGTCATTTGCGATGGTTCAATGTTAAGTGTTCACAATGGTCCTTGTTCAAGTATAATAACAGTATTTGTGTTTCTTGTATAAATCACTTTGACCTCTGCTATATCATATTATTATTATTACCAAGATAAGAAAAGATAACGTGCAGGGGAGACTCGGGTCGATTGAAACACTTTTCAGTTTTACGCCTTTTTCAAAGATGACGTTACGTATGCAAATAATTTCATCATGTGATCAACAGCTCACATGTCTATTCTCATAGTTACAAGTGTAATTTAATACATAGGCCTATGTCGAAAGATCGCGCTGTTTTTTAACTTTGAACGTAAGTTGACATTTGTTTCAAACGCCATGCCTAGTCGTGATGTTTGAAACACATATGCGGGACGAATGAAATAGCATATTTTAAACAGAAACTATTGACCTTACTCTTGTTTTAATGCAACATACCGGAAAACATATTAGTGTACTCGTCATTCCTAAAATTTCACATAATTTCTAATAATATAAATAGGTAAATAGGTAAAAAAATACTTTTGTAATTGTCAAGATGCACATTTCGGTTAAAACTCACCTTTCTTCCTTTATACCAGTTGGACGACTACATTTTGGTTTAATTTACTTATTTCCCTGTCCTAAGTCATGTTTAGGGATACATAGTTGAACACCCTGTTATTTATTTTAAACAAACTGGTGACGTGCGGGACGTTTGAAACAAGTGTTTCAATCATCCGGACAGCGACTACTGGCACTTAAACCTTTTTTCCCTCTTAACTTCATAACTCTGACATTGCAAAACTTTAGGACAGGTTTCAGTACTGATTCATCTGTTGTATAGTCATATTATGCCATGAAACAAATAACACAATTGTTTATTACAAAAAAACTACCGCACAGAAGATTTTACTTGCCGCACTCAAAAACAGGTTTGCGAGGATAACATTTGAACAGTATGACGTCATTACACAAAATTTCCTACTTGCGTGGTTTTCGAGGAAATTGCTGTGTTTCAATCGTCCTGTGTTTCAATCGTCCTGTGTTTCAGTCGACCCGTCTCTCCCTACTTTATTCATACGGAATCGAACCTTGGGTGAGGTGATAGGAACTACAAACTAAGCAATCCATTTATATAGGCCTACTTTTTTAATGTATATATATTGGAGACAAATCTATGAAAAAATAAATACAAAAACATTAATGACTTTTACACATTTCCAAAAATGCTGTAAAAAAATAACCGATCAACCAGAAAAACAGCAAGAATAAATCAAATCAAATAGCTGACTGAACTAGGGACGTTTCAACACTTATCCGGTCCATGGCCCTGCGTTTGTTCATTGGCGGAGAGGAAATGAAGCTGATATCAAACTACAAGGAATAGAATGCTCCTTTCAACTCGGATGGGAGGCGTAAGAAACAGAAAGCCATCAGATATGACACAAGCCTGGGAGATTTCACCCATAACCTTCACACAGGCGTGGGTCTGAATAAATGTCAACTACTATCTGCTGTTTGCTCAGGTACGCATGTGAAGCTGACGTCGGGGAAATAAAGGGCAGTAGAGCTTCAGGGAGAAAGACATTGAAGCTTCCAGATGCTTTCTGATTTCCATGACTTCACGTGACATCTGTTGTGTTTAAATACAGAAAAAAAGAACAGGTAAACAGGATTCCATCAAATGTGATACTTGTTACTTTGGAGACCTCTTGACATGTTCTCTGCAACAGAAAATTTAGGATTCCAATATCGTCTGTGTGGCTTATGGTTTTCTATTCAGAAAATCTATTTTTTTTCCTGTTGGGAACATGGAGAGAGTGAGAGAGAGAGGCAGGATTGAATTTTAACAGTTTGTAACCCTACAAAATAATTTCCAGGAACATATGTCATGTATAAGGATGTATATATATATATATATATATATATATATAAGATACATAATAAAAAAATCACCCTCACACTTAGTATGCAGCAGACGACAAAACCTTGTTAACGCAAATCTCCAATGATCAGGACCTCGTGGTCAGCAGAAGACAGAGACCTTGGTGTAGACTGTGAATCCTTCTTTGCCAACATCAACCACTTTCCCTCCCCCAACATCAACATTCAGGCCATCCTCCACTCTCATTTTACTGCTGAGATCAGTTGCTATCGTTGCCTGACAGATTTAAAGTCTGCATTTATTCACCCACAATCTGATGTGAAAGAGAGAAACGTTGGGCTTTGAAAACACCCACCGAATGATAAAAAACCCTATTTTTCTCTCACTCTCTGTCTCTCTCTGTCTCTCTCTCTGTCTCTCTAATGGCGGGAAAAAGGGACAAGGAGAGGGCAGCCGGAAAACTCTGAATAATGTTTCTGTCCGAGCAGTAAAATACCAATTTTGAAGATAGGACGAAGTTCAAAACTGGAAGAAAAAGCTTGTATTCAATAGGCAATTAAAACTTTTGCTTCGTCAGTAAAAGTTCTATGAGTAAGCTATTATTTGAATGAAAATCAGATGGGTTAAATGTCGACCTCATGTGAAACACATTTGATTGGTTTGAAACAGCAGACTTGCTTTTGTGTTTTGAAAACAGTTAGAATCCCAAGAATCTCTGTTATAATTGAGAGAGATGGAATTCACAGAGAAATACAATAACTGTATTTACATATTTACATATACACATTCAACAATCTGTTAACACATCCATAATGCAACGAAAACCTTAATAGATATACTGTATTAGTATATGTGTGCAGGGGCGTAACTTTGGTTTGAGAAGTGGGAGGAACACAATAATCCGGGGGGTCTGAATACCATTTCCTGCAATTCGACATACATTTAGGGACTACGGTAACCAATAGAAAATCTGTGAAATAATATGCATAATCAAAATGAATCAAACTTTTGATATAAAGAAAATGTCTTTATTCATTCATCGTATGGACAGAGGTCAGTGAACAAAAGCTACTGATATAATCATTTTCCTCCTTAAAAGGTGATCTAACATTATCTGATTATCTGATCTCTGTTATGAATAGGGAAGGGTAACCAGATCACAATTCGCCAGATGTGGGACAAAGACTACGTTTGTGTGGGACAATGTGGGATACCAATGCATCGAGGTAGTCTAAAATAAATTCAATTATGGCACCCATTGCACTCCCGACCATTCCTGGAAGAAGGGATCCCCTACTATGCGTTTCTTCCTTGCTAATTTCAAGGGAGTTTTCTTTGCCCTTGTGGGGGCTTGGGTAAAGGGGGGTGTCATAAATATTTGGCCTCTTAAGCCCTTTGAGACTGTAATGGTGATTAAGAGCTATACAAATACAATTGAATTAAATTGAATGTCCCCCCGTCCCCAGTGGAAATTACGCCCATGTATGTATGTATATTATTTGATAAAATTAAGCAATCCTGCTTTCTGTCTCCAATTCATTTCTCTCTCTCTCTCTCTCTCTCTCTCTCTCTCTCTCTCTCTCTCTCTCTCTCTCTCTCTCTCTCTCTACTGTGTGTATATATATATATATGCATATATATTGCTATAGGTGGCACGGCGACAGTGCTTGTGAATAACTTCACAAGCACACAATATCCACCATCAGTTGGATGTCTTCACCTGCCATGGTAGTTAAAGTGTGGGGTATGAGGAGTAATAGGGAGAGGTGATGGGGAAACATTCTGACGGCTGTTTTGTTACATGTTGCAGGCTAGCCAAGGCACAGTTGCATGTCTCTAATGCATAGTAACCATGTCAAACATGCAAAACATCAAAAGATGTATGACGTTATTATTTATTACCATTCAAATGCAGAGTTAACATTTGCCGTATGCTGCTGCTTATAACTCAGGGTTCAGGAAGAGGATTTAACCCACAAACACCATTCAAGTTATGGAGACACAGTTTAAGGCGTCACATCTAAACTAAAGAATTGTGAAGCCCATTAAAATGGTACATAATAATAATGATAATAATCTTTATTTATAGAGCACTTTGTAAACAAACAAAAGTGTCCAAAGTGCTTAGGAGGAAAAAAGACAAAACAACATGAGAGAAGTTACATAAGATGTTGAAAAGGAGGATTATTGAAGGTGCAGAATTGTCCACGACTATTAGATGGGATCATAACTGACCGATTTGTTCCTCTTTTTATCTAAAATATCTTACTTGACCATCTGCCCTGTCTCTGATGTGGTATCGGGTGATCATGTTGTTTTTGGCATCTCATCACAGATGCTTGTTAAAGCAAATTAGCATTTCCCAGACGCTTGATAAAGTACTCTCTCCACTCTTCCTACGTACTACTGAATTATTAGAAATTATGATGCAGAGAGACTGGCCCTAAATAGCCTCATGCTTAAGACAATCCTTCAACATCTCTTCGTTTTCGTTTCTCGCAGTATTTCTGCCGGATTGCAACATGTACGTTCATTTAACATAAGAGAATATTGAATATTGAATGCATATATTAATTATGTCTATTGACCAATCCTTGACACATCATTTTCAGTACTCCAAAGAACATTTACAATGAATTATTAACATATCTGAATAAGCGAATAATGACCTGGGGCTCTTAAAACATTTCATTTCGGTAACGAAAAGACAACTTCAACTCTTTGCATTTAATGAAAGAGTTTCCTCTGCATTGTCAGGCTGCGACCCACATCCATCTGTATTGCAACCTGTTTTGATTCCCTGCTCATGGCTAAGGAGATAATAGAGATCATGGGGGCATTAAGAGAGATAAGCTAACCCCTTTCTTCCAGGTAAAGAATAACACTTTCCATGTCTGTAGAGATGCCCACAGAGCACTGTGCTGTGATATTTAGTGGGATGGCTGCTCAGTCTGGGGGTCTGTGGGTAAAAGCTCTTGCTCCACCCTGTCTCTGTGGTGCGCCACAGGGGCGCTTAACAGACCACGGACCAAGAGCTCTCATTGGGATTACAGGGAGTCTGAAATATAAAGAGGTGCACTTTGGTTAAGAACATTATAAATACGTAGGAGCTATGAATCCTTTCTCCTCAAAGAGAGTTTGGGGATGCTAAATCCGGAGTGATACGTTTTTTTTAGCAGAACCTCCTTCAGAAGAACGGTAAATAGGAGAAGAGAGGTGGACAGAGCTCAATGCCGACACACAGCCCCCCCCCCCCCCCCTCCTGGTGAGAACAGTCAGGCCGACAGCTGTGAGACTGGAGCGAAAAAGGGAGAGAGAGTTAGAGAGGACTCTTTGAATCTCTTTTTATCCAACCGGCTTTCCTCCCGGCAGTCTATGCGCGGCTGTCTCCCTCTCTCCCCCTCTCTAACCCCTGGCTGCAGTGGATGCCTGCGTGTATCGTCCAGGCTCCCGGCTCTCCAGCCCTTGGTAGCTCAGTCTGCTGCTGCTCATTAATAAATAACGTAGCCTTGTGGCTAAGGTCAGAGCGGCTTCTCTTGGGCATGCATGCAAGAAGTGGCTAGCTTGGATGAAAGGTCACGTCACCCCCACCCCCAAGCTTGCCTATCAGACGGCAGGCAGCGGGGGCCAGCTGTGATTGGGCGCGGCAAAGGTAGAAGTTAGAAGCGAGCGAGTGGCAAGGTCAGCGGAGGAGCTGTGGTTGCTGTGGAGCTCAGGGTGGTGTATACAAACAGCATTGTTAGCCTCAGACTCCTGCTTCTCGCACCAGACATAGCCTCTACACCTGCAGAGCCTCTAAACCAGACGTAGCCTGTAAACCGGAAACAGTTGCTACACCTGCACAGCCTCTACGCCTATACAGCCTCTACACCTAAAACAACCTTTACACCTGTCAAAGCCTCTAAACCTAACACAACCTCGGTTACTGACACAGCCTCTACGCCAGACACAACCTCGGTTACTGACACAGCCTCTACAGTACACCTTACACAGCCTCTACACGTGCTCAGCCTCTACCCGTGCTCAGCCTCTAGACCTAAAACAGCCTCTATACCTGACACAGCCTTTAGACCCGACACAACCTATATTACTGATACAGCCTCTACACCTAACACAACCTATATTACTGATACAGCCTCTACACCTAACACAACCTATATTACTGATACAACCTCTACACCTAACACAACCTATATTACTGATACAGCCTCTACACCTAACACAACCTATATTACTGATACAGCCTCTACACCTAACACAACCGTTATACCTGACACAGCCTCTACATCAACACAACCTCTGTTACTGACATGGCCGCTATTACTGACCCAGCCTCTACACCTTACACAGCCTCTACACCTTACACAGCCTCTACACCTTACACAGCCTCTACCCCTGTACAGCTCTCTACCTGACATAGCCTCTACCCCTATACAGCCTCTACACCTAACACAGTCTCTTATCAAACATAGCCTCTACCTCTAACTTACCCTCTATTACAGACACAGACTACAACTGGCACAGGCTTTACACAGGACACAGCCTCTACTAATATACAGCCTCTACAACTGCACATCCTCTATACCTGACACATTCTCTATACTTGACCCAGCCTCTACACCTGCACATCCTCTAAACCTGACACAGCCTCTACACCTGGCGCAGCCACTACACCTGACCCAACATAACCTACACCTGACACAGCTGCTAACACCTGCACAGGCTCTACACCTGACACAGCCTCTAAACAAAACCTCTACACCTGACATAGCCTCTGCACCGGCACAGCCTCTGCACTGGCACAGCCTCTGCACTTGACATAGCCTCTACTATGTGTTGTATTGATTTTTGTTTATTGTTGTGTTAGTGATGTTGTGTTGTCATGATGTCATGATCTAGTTCAGTTGCAGAGAAAAGCATATGAGTTGCACCATTTACTCATATATGCTACGTAATCATGTTCCATATAACTATACCGCCCATCTAGTATAAGTTCCATATAGGATAACATTAGATTTACAGACTTTTTCTTTCTAAATTCCTAGTAGTTTACTGACATTTACTATTATGTTTGCATTGTTTTAAGTTTTTAAGAATATTCTGTGCTAATAGGTTGTAGGCTCATCTCAGATGAAACATGCAATAGAAAGATAGAAAATAGACTTATATATATATATATATATATATATATATATATATATATATATATATATATATATATATATGTGTTTAACCACTCCAGAGGTGCCTCTCCACTGTATAGTGCTATTACATGTCACAGAAAGATGTATTATGGATACTTTTGAACAAAATATTCAATTTGGTTCCCTCACATTCTACCGACGCGGAGACCGTTAGACAGCCACTAACTTTCTGTAACGCCTTTGTTTATTCACGACTCAAATAACAAATGTTCAGATCCTTGCCACGATCTGCAGCCCCATACTGAAATCAACACTGCCAGTTAAACTTATCTAATTCTTTGACACTCAAACTCCATATTTCTAATTGAAATTTCGCTGCTGTGACAGCTATTTCATCATTCTTCCCCAGCACGGGGGTCCCACAGGGCTCAGTTCTAGGCCAAAAAATCCCCAACTCAGATCAGAACAGCTCCGTCTTCTCTCTGCGTACCCCACTTCCATATCCTCTCAGACACATGTAACCCAACAGCACAGCAGCTACAACAACTCATAACATTTTCTTTTTCTTCGAATTTACAACCCAAATCAAGTCCACGCAGACATACGTGTACTTGATATTAGCAACACACTCTAGCCCGGTAGCGTTGTATTAAATATTAAAGAATTGTTAGATTGTCATAAACCAGGAAAAGACAGACTGGACACAAGAGCGTCTTTCAGAACAAAAAAGAGGTTATTGCCATGTTTCCGCACACAAAGAATATGTATTTCTCAGAGGGGTATACAATGAAAAAAATACAAATAAACGCTTACAATTTGATAAAAGAGGATGTACTGCAATGTTCCAAGATGGGAAATTTGTGAATCACAGAGAAAAGTGCAGGTCAGTCGTAGAAATAAAAACGACATACATAAAAGAAATACAATAATAAAACTAATATATATACAGAACATTCATATGTAAGATAAGAGAAGGAAAGTTACAAAAATAAATGAAAAGATTGACTTAAAGACCCAGATTGAAGTAGAACCGCCAGGATCTTGTTCTGAAGGGATTGTGTATTCTCCCTGATACAGAAAAGGTTCCTTGTGGTTAGCTCATGGTTAACTCAGTGTTCAAGTCAGGCAGAGGTAGGTTGGCGTTCGCTCCCCAAGGGGCCTTATACTGATGCGAGGGACAAGATCTTTCCACTACCCCAACCCCCAACCCCTTTTAGGATGTTTGCCATGGTTGAAACATCAAGCATCTAATTACATGTCCCTATAAAACAGCACGCTATTGCTGTGCGTAGGCGCTGGAATTAAGAAGGCACAACTGAATATTAGTGTCTGAAAGGTGGTGGTTTGAGGATTTCACGCTGTCAGAAAGAGTGAGAGAGGAAGTGGAACAGAGAGGAGGCTGGGTGGTAATGACTTTCCAAAGGAAAATGTTGGGTTCGAGGGAACCCAAAATCCTGTTTTAACTATCTTAGTATGTAATATATGCAATTAAAAATAGAGTTTTCTGTGCTATTTTGTTGCTGTTAAAAAAATAGTGTAATGCAGGAAAAATAACTCAAATTACATTTTGTATGTTTCAAGTTGTTCAAGGTGTTTCAAGGTGAATGCGAGCTGAAACAGTGTTTCACTTCCACTTCAATGTTGACCCGAGGGGGGATGTACCACCTTATTTCGCCATTGGGGTATACCATTTAACCATAAAGCTGAGGCCTCATTCCAAAGCGTCTTACACTGAATATTTTTTTAATCATTTCAAGGGAGTGTAGTGAGTTAGGATGGTCGGACTCCCAGCTGAAAGTTTCTGGGATCAACCTCTCTGTAGGCATCCTTGAGCAATTAGTCCAAACCCATACCTGCTCCTAAATGACATGTGTCTTAACTAAATCGCTTTGGATAAAATGCCAGGCGATCTGGATAAGATACTAAATGATTAAATGTCTGGTAATGAGTAGCAGGACCTTGTGGGGTTTGAACCCAGAACCATTCGGCTGGAAGGCAAACACTGTTATCCAATCCAGCCCCCTTTATCACTAATCCAGCCTCACAATTTGCTGCTTGACCCCCCATGGACGACAAATAATCCCCAAACACAAAAGAAACAGAAAACTTCGGCTCGGTCACACCATTTTGATGTCATTTGTTCACAAAATGTCAACTTTGTCTTCCGTTTGTGGGATTGTCAAGTATATTGCTTGAGTCACTGCTATTAAGGTCAACTTAACTATGAGTGGCTTGGCTAGTTTCAAAAGGCTATGTTCTCCATTGGCGTCCACTTTTCTCTCATACCTCATTTTGGATGCACTTTTAAAATGGATGTTATTTCCCACAGCAAACAGAGCCAGTGAGATCTGCCCGCCTTCAAAACAAGTGCAGCGTTGCTTGTGTCATTACATTCAGGAGAGGTTGCATGTGGAGAAAGGGGGTTCTGATGTGATTGGCCCCAAGAAAGCCATGCTTCCATTTAAAGAGGCACTCAAAGTAATCTGCAAGGCCCCACATCGTATAGACTTAAGAGAAATCATAGGAACACAAAGGAAAAAGTATTCAAGCTGCAAGGAGTGCACTGAGCTATGATAATATTAAATATAAATATGAATTCCAGACATGCTATGAACTCAATGTGGTTAACTTAGCCTGGGAGAACTCAGATCTGTGATGTTTCCTAACAAGGTTAATCAGGGTCTGCATGCTCTAAAACATGCTTGCTTACATTAATTGAACATGCCTTCTTTACCCTGCATATACTCGTATGTATGTATTCTCGTATGTTATGTTGATAATCTCAGTATGAGCTAACTTCCATTCATCCTAAAACAGGCATACTTAATGATAACTAAAACTTTGTATTCATGACTACATTTAACTAACAACTTGAATTCATGTGCCTCTTGGCTTTAATGCCTATTTTACATATTCCTCTTTTTAGGGGTCCAAGCAAACAGGTTGGATCCCTATTGTTTTTGTAGCGATTATTTTTATTATTATGTTTATTATTGCTGTTTCAGTTCAGGCGTCTATAGCTAGAAAATGTATATGTTTTCTCGAGGCATTGGTTGTGTGTTTCTGTCTGTCAGCCGCCTTGCAGCTCGCTTTGAGGTCGCGTCTGCTCCCATGGTAACGAATAGCCGCTCTAAAGGCCAGTGTTATTGATGAGTTACATTCTTGACTTGACTTGTGGTATACTGTTGTTGTTGTTGTTGTTGTGTTATAATGTTGTTGTGTTATGCCATTGCTGTTATCTTATATTGTTGTTGCATAATATTGGTGTTACCTTCCTGTATTCTGTGCTGTATTGTTGTTGTCGTCTTGTGTTATGTTATTGTTGGATTGTGCTAGTTTGTTGGTGTGTTGTATGTTGTTTAACAGCCTTCATCCTCACACGATCTTTGCAGCCAACCTCAGAATCATGGACCCTCACCTCTTTCAATAGGAAGAGATCAGACGTGAGGTATTCTATCAAGTTGGCACAATTAAGAAGAAACATTCCAAAAAAATATCTCAAACTGAACGGTAAATCCATACTCATCATCCTTTTCATGCATCATATTTTTCTTCGGCCTGCATGAGCATAACGTGGCTTTAAATATATCAAATTACAGAATCCAATAAATGACAGACTGTGCTACAAGAGAAAGGTTGGAATATGTTAATATGAGGAGAAGCATGACGAATGTGCCAGACGACACTGGAGGGGAGATTGTGTTGGCTGGGTGTTTAAAAGGCTCGGCTAAAACTCTCTGCTTGACACTTCATAAACAGCCTCTTACCCCCATTTCATCTTGAACCGTGAACTAAAATTAAACAGCAATCCACAACCTCTAAAACTTCCTGTTCTCAACTAAAATACATTGAAATACTGTTAGATTGGTGTTGCTAGTTCACTTAGCCTTGATAACTCCAGGGGGGTATCTAAGTGGCTCTCGTGTCAACTGGTCCTTTTTCGACATCCTCCACATAAGGACATCATGTTTCATGCCAGGCACTGCCCCCTGAGCTGTGTGTCACATGGACATTAGCCTCTTGCAGGGTCAACTGCACCACTGGTTCTAATCCAACCCTCATGATAACAGTGATCTTCCAAAACCAGGGGGTCATGATGCCACTTAGCCCCATCTCAGAGCTCCAGACCTGGGCACAAGGTTGGCTAGGTGGGTGGTATGATGGGTGGTAACACCATGGCTGTGATTGCTCCTTGCTTTGGTGAGAGACAGGTGGTGGGATGATTTTTTAAAGCTAAATAACCCAACGAGAAATTGTGCAAGTGTTAACAAAAAGTAAAGATACATTTCACGGATCCATTTGAGCCAACAACAATGCCAAGTGTTTAACAAGGGATACTGAGTGTACAAGAACAGAAAAATTTGGAGTCACAGCAACCTGTCTCTCTGTCTCAAAGCACGATGAGGATGAATACAAAACAGGCTAGTTGGCATTCCAACACCCTCTTAGCCATTAGCTCACCAGCGCTAATACCATAAACTAATACAATTTCCATCAATAATTCAACTTCCCTGAGGACCCTTAACAAAGAGTTGGTTTACAGAGTGCTTTAAATACCCCAACCCCCCCGCCCACCCCCTCCTACATTTTCACTTTTTTTCAACCTCTCTCTACCTCTCTTACTCTTTCCCTTTCAACCTCTTTCTCTCTCTCTTTAAACCTCGCTTTCGACTGTTCTCTCGGGCTAATCATGCACGCACGCACACACACACACACACACACACACACACACACACACACACACACACACACACACACACACACACACACACACACACACACACACTATTTTAGTAAGCAAACAATTTCAGAAATTATTCCAAAGAGTTCTATGTAGTAATCCCTACGCTGTGTAATGAAGTGTAATCAAATATAGAATCTCCACCACCAACTCCCTCACTATCCCCTCCCCCACCACTACCATCTCCACCTCCTCCATCACCTCTACAAAGAGCTAATTATTCATCTTGCTTTCATTCAGTCTCTTGCATAACCCACTCGGACCAACGCAGATGAAGGCCGAGTTAACTGAGGGTGAATCTCTAAAGTAGAACCAAAAAATGGGATGAGTTCGAAATTATTCCCTTGAACTGAACATCTGAAACTGGGAAGTCCTTCAAAAGCAAAACCTTGTCATGGGTGGACAGCTCTCTGTTTAATTCTCCTCCAATGTCTCTTCTCTTGAATTCAAAGCGGACACCAAAACAGGTTACAAAATCAACAAGTAGATTAACTAAAATTAATCAAAAATAAATTCAAAAGGGAAATTAAAAGAGGTTTCTAGCAGGAGAACAGGTATATATTTTCAGGTTATGTTAGGTGATCAAGGTGTGTTCTGTGACAGCAAAGTCACTTAAGGTAAATTAGGAAAAGTGTAGGTTTCATCTTTGTCTATGTTTGTAAATGTACGCTGTACAGCTCTTGAGGGTAAGATGACCCTCCAGAAAAGTCCACACTACAAGTCAGAACAAAAGACTGTTTTACACTTCCCATGCATGTCAGTGAGATATAATTATTCCACAAAGTACCTCTTAATCCTGATAGTTTAGTTGTGAACGGATGAAAGGATGTTCTGGCTTCCTGAATACTTCTTATCCTCTCCTCCGATTCTTACTAATGTTATGGGACTACTGACTTTATTTAAAGTTACGGTGTCTGTTGTTCAACGTTATTCACATGCATCTTTGACAAAAGCTTTATTTTCCTTTTGTAAGTATGAGTACACTGCATTTAAAATATTAAGCTGGGGCTTTTATCCAAAGCGGGTAACAATAGTTGCATCCAATCATAAAGATACAACCCGAAAAATTCATACTGAATATTCTTGCAAGAATCCTGCAAGTTAATATAATTGATCAAATTAGCAAACTGCTACATTGAAAAATAGGTAATATTTTAATGGCTAAGTCTGAACAGATGTGTCTTCATTCCAATGGAAGATGTGTAGGGTTTCTGCCGCCTTGATGTTATTGGGTAGCTTGTTTCTTCATGGTTCTGCCAGGACAGCAAACAATCTGGATTTTGTTGAGTGGCAGCTGGGGCCCCCTTGTAGTGTTCATCTCAGTTGAGTGGCCTGCCGTGGATCCAGAATGATGAGGGTGGAGAAGATTGTTCTGGTAGAGTGTTGGGTCAAGACAGTACCAATGAGCATGTAAAAGGATCTTCATTTTGGGGCCCAATATAATAGTGTTTCAGGTGTTCCCAGATGAAAGTTCCTGGGTTTAAAAACCCAATGTCGACATTCTGTGTAATGTTTGACCAATGATGGTTCAGAAGACCTTGGTTGTCAAAATTGGACCGATGATGTCAATGTCAAATTTTTCCGGGATTTGTAGCATTCTTATATCACCCCCTTCTATCGCTTGCTTTCTCCAGGGCAGGCCTCCTTCTCTGTAAATCTCCTTACCACCAACCTCATCAGTCACCTCCTCTAATGGGTCCTCCTCCTCCCCGGGATGTGTGTTGGCTTCTCCTGGGTCCTCTGCCCGCTTGCCACCAGCTGTAGTATTGGAGCGCAGCTGCTTTATCTAGAGCGAGGGTGACATGGGTTTGAATGTTGTTAGCCAACCGTAGTCCTTAGTCAACAGAATCCTGTGCTCCACCACTGTACTGACATAAGGAGAGCCCTACTTCCTTCTCTTCTCCTCTCCTTTCCTCTCATCGGTGTCTTGGCAGCGGTGGCCGCGTGCCCACGCTTCTATGAGTCCGTTTGTCAAGCAGACGTGAACCAACGGCGGGGGTGTCACTGGTGTAACAGGCTCCTGTGCTCCCCAGACTCTGTTGTCCCAGCAGCTGGCTGTCAGCTGGAGGTTTGGCCACCTGGCCCCGCTCGATGGCCAGACACGACAGCTATCTCCTGGGCCGCAAAGGACTGCCATGCTCCATGTCTCCACCACAGACACATTGACTGCCGGTGAGAAGGAGGTGGTTGTGGCGACTGAGTAAGTGGGGTTATGAAGTGGTGGTGATAGTTGAGGAAAAGAGGTATTGCCAGGTGGAGGTTGCCAGGTTAGTAGCTGAGAAGGTGGTAGGGGAGGTGGTAGGTTTGTATAAAAGGGAAGTGATGGCGAATTTTATGGTGGAGGTGGTTGGGTCAAGTAAGATGGCGGTAGATGTAAGGAGAGTTGGTTGTAGGGGGAGTCGATGGTAGGGGAGGTGGTGGCAGGGGGGGGGGGGGGAATGTAAGGGGAAGGGGCTGTGGACGTGATGGTGGAGATGGATGTTGAGTAGTCGTAGTGGCGGGGATGGTTGGGTGTTAATGCTGGTTGTTGGATGGAGGTGGGGGGTAGTGGTGGTGGGGGTGGGGGTAGTGCTGGAGGCAGGGAGGGAACACCTGGACTTGGCTGTCTTCCAGCCAGACATCTTGACACACCTGTAGGCTGTCTGGCAGGAGGAGAAGGAAGGGGTGTGTGTGTCTGTGTCTGTGTGCGTGTGCGCGAATATTCCTCTGTGTATGCGTGTACATGTGTGTTCCTGTCTGTGTGTGTCCGTATGTGTTCCTGTGTGTATGTGTGTAAGCCATCTGCTCTCCCATCATGCCTTTCTGCAGTTGGTTGTCATGGGGATTCTCTTGTCAGGCCAACGTTTACAGCAGAAGACCTTTGTGATCGACAACCACCCCCCCCCCGCCCCCCCCCTCCCCAGACCTCCTGGGCTGATTAATTTGTTTGTATTTTTCCAATTAACATCGCTGGGCTAGCTGTTAATCCCAGACACAGACACGAAGGAGGAGGAGGGTAATGACAGAATATTAATGAGCAGGTCTTTCTTCTCCTAAATTCTTGCATACTGTCTCACACACATCATGAACCGTGTCAAAAGAATCTGATACCATCCAATAAAAGAAAGATCTATGCATAAAAATGTATTTAAGCCAACAGGAGGCTGTGTCTTCACTGTGCTCAACAAAAGGCAAGAACGCTTCTGTGCTTCGACTGAATGTGAATTGCAGTGGGAATGGGATAAAAAACATGCATGCAATACCAATCGCCGTTTAGAACTGGTAATGATGCTGGTTTCATGCAGTGGAGAGGTAGGTGGAGGTATGGTTGTGAGGTAGAAGCAGACAGAGAGGAGACAAGGCTAACTTGTCTCTCGCTCCTTGCCTTTCTCCGGTAGTTACATGCACTATTCATGGTGAATATTAATCCTTCACTGCTTACACCGCCTACTGCTAGTGAGCCACGTAGGCAACACCCATCAGCAGCACGCCCATTTGACATGTGGTCCCATTAGTCAAATTCAATAGTTTCTCAACAACCACACTGCTCCTAATATGGGTGGTGGTAGTAGGTGTATGTGTGTGTTTCAGTTTGTATGCTTTTTTGTGTTTTCCGGTTTGCTGAAGTTTGTGTGCTATTTTAGTGAGTGTTCATGCGCCTGTTTTGAGTGTGTTCCCCGTTACTTGTGTGTTTGAGAAGTGTGTTTGAGTGTGTGTATGTTTGCCTGTGTCTATGTTTGAGGACAGTATTCTGCATGACAACATTTATGGTGTCGTTCCCAGGATGTTTTGTGTGCCCTTTAATTTTGGTAAAAAGGAAGGTGTCATTTCAGACAAAGAGCTTGCACTCTTGAGTATGTTACATAACTCCTGATTCTTGTCTCCTTACATAAAAAACCACAACAGAACTACAAACGCCACCTATTAGGCAACTATTATTGCCAGCGGGCTATCACTCAAACAGTGGTTTACTAGGAATGAAATATACGTTAGTCAGTTACGGTTGGGGGCCTGTGTATCTAATGCCAGCTTCCTATTCCTAATTGTTTCGACCGCTTCTTAACTTTTTGTGGCTTTTGTAGGCCATCTCACTGCTGCTATTGCATTAGTCTACCCTAGAATGTTAAAGCGCATTTACTGCCTTAGTTGTTATTGGCCAGTGAGCCCAGTCATAGAACATGCACGCACCACATTCTCATGTGCACAATGAATAACAGGCGGTAGGGGGCTGGTAAAGATATAGACAGGGCTTGCAAACATGCTATGTATTGTTTGACGGCCAACCGTCATGACGATGTGTATCCTATGCTAGCTTTCTAAGCTTCATATAGAGCTTCTTGTGTTTCATATGCTTGTTCTGCATATCTCCAATGCTAACTCTGTGGGTTTGCTACTAACAAACACACAGAAAACTAACTCTGCATGCTCTATGCTTGCTCCGAGTGTTTCCTATGTTAGCTCTCTATGTTTCCAATGCTAGGTCTTTCCTTCACTAACTCTGTTACCTAAGCTAACTCGCTGGGTTACCCTGCTGAGCCCTACTGTGTGTTTGCTATGCCAGCTGACAGCGGCTCCTATCTAGTCATCTGTATTCTGCTCCAAGCGTCTCCAAGCTGCTCAGACCAAAATCAACTGTGGCAGATCTAGCCTTGTTAGTGGGTACCGGTATAGGACTCACCATGTTGGGGATTATATGTGTGTGTGTGTGTGGTGTTTTAGAATTCATTATTCCAGAACACATATTAAGTAGATTCTGAATCAAGCATGCAGGGAATTTTAAAGTCCATACATTTATCAAACAAAATGAAATACAACTACTATGAGGTGGTGCACAGCTAACCTGAACAAATAAGCACACATACTTAAAGCTACCACTTACAACCTTAAAGTGTATTTTTAAGAATACTATAAATAGTTCTAATGACTTGGTACAGCAGAGAAATGTCTCTCAGTTCTCTTGTGTAATAATGGTTACCAGCATCAACGAGACGTATCTGAATGAATGTTGAATGGGATAAATACAGCTAGAAAGAAGCAAAGCATCAAATCATCTACATAGTATGTTCGAGAGCCTGCACAGCTGCAATATTCAGTCTTCCCCAGACTGAAAACATGTTTCAGCGAATAGAAAGAATGGCTCTTAGTTGATAGGCCCATGGAAAAAAAACACTCCAGTTCTAGGCTAAATTAGGGTGACCAGATTTGAGTTTGTGAAAAAGAGGACACTTCGTCGCGGGAGGGGGGGGGGGGCGAAAACATGGGTATTTTTTTCTTTAGTTCGTCCGTGAACTTACATTAACGTTCAGGCATGGCTGCAGACAGTGGCGATCCTAGGTCCAATTGCGCCCCGGGCAAGATTGTTGACGGGGGGGGGGGGGGGGGGGGGGGGGGGGGGGGGGGGAGGGGGGGGGGGGGGTTTGTATCGTGAGCCTACGGACTTCAGTGGGGGTTTCATTCCGTTTATACACGGCACCTTCTCAACGAGCACCCTGAGATCGGTCGCCCAATGACAGACTCTCTCTACAGTCAGCTCGCGCAGAAAGGTGGAACGTAAGGGAGATACCATTTCCAGAACTTGGAAGGCCGTAATGAACCATAGACATATACAATAGTAGTAACTAGTAGGTGTATGTGAAAGACCCAGAAACACAAATATGCGACGAGGCAAAACAAATAAAAATAATAATAATAACAAGAATATATTTTTTTTTTTTTGCGACGAGGCAACATACGGACGTTTTTGGAATCCCTGCCGACGCATTTTTAGGTCTCGAAAAGAGGACATGTCCGGGAAAAAGAGGACGTCTGGTCACCCTAGCTAAATTCACTCTCTAGAAGATCTGTTTGTTATGCATGAACACAGCACACGGCAATGGGTAATATCACAAATGATTATTCATGTTATTCATGAAAAGAGAAGGGTCGAAGTACATTTCTTCTTAAACTAAATATACTGTGAATGCTTTAGTCAGCCTCTTTTACTTCCCACCTTACAGTGGCTACAGGGTTTCCTGGGAAGAACAAAATGGTGAGAGTCGCACAGTGATGATGTCACTGGAAGCCAGAGTTAAGTGCAGAAAAAATAAGTGTCTAACAAGTGAATGTAAAAAAATCCTATATATTAGCAACTGGTCTTTTAAATCAAAGCTGACCTGGAGAATGTATCAGGTGACTATGTAAAATACGATCATTAAAGGTCATGATATTTTTTTTTTGCCAACTTGATCGGTACTCGTGTCTTGCCCATGTTTCAGCGCCAGGTCGACGGTGTCTGCAAACACACCTCATGAGGAAAAATGGATCAGTGTCACGTACCTTGTCTTGCTCTCTGCAAAAACAACTTATAAATAGTTTTCTGTTTAGAACAAACTGTTTCACCAGCCAGCAATATGGCGGTTGGTAGGGCGCTTAACCAAGCATTAATCCAGCAGGGAACTTAAGAACACTGTCATTTTTATCTATTTGCCCCCATTCACCCGCCCACCCTGCTCTCTGAGCCGAACGAGGGATGTTTTCATGAAATATGAGGCCGGGACAATCGTACCTAGAGGCTAGAGCGTCTTATTGAAACAGATGAGGAGGCCTGTGTTATACCGTAAAGCTGTTCTGTAAACACTCACTTCATCACCCAAACTAAACTTTCAACAGATTTTAATGCCGAGATGACGTTTTGAATTAAATCCGAAGACAGAAGATGTTGTTGTTTTCGTTTTGAATAAACAAACTCTTTGTTTCTTCTTTGCAAAGGGGAGGGGAAAAAGGTGTTTGGTGTGTGATAATTAAGCCCTTGGTGGAAAAGCAGTAAGTGTTTTGCTTCTTCAGTGAGTCTAACTCCCCTGGTGATGGGCGCATTTATTTGGTAGGGGAAGCTGAGAGACAGTCTGCAGGATGAGGTGATGCGATAGTTTGGCAGTGTAATCCCAATTTACTGATTGACAGATTTAAATGAAACACAATTTGCGGCAAATGACGGGCGAAATAATATAATATTTTATTTGCTGACTAGGTATCGCTGTGCATCCTTGTTTGTTAATAGGGAAGACTTTGTTTCAGTGGGGTTGAATGTTTTAATGTCACCTTTACAACTCACACTAGGGATATTTTTTCTAAATTAGGAATTCATACGACTTGGAAAGCTTTTATTTTGCATCCTCAGTGGTTTGTCCCTATTATATTATTATTATGTATATTAATATCATCGTTGAACTACTGTATATATCTTATAACTTTACTCATAAAAAGGAGAAGTAGTTTGTCTGTGACTTCCTTTGACATCAAAACTGTAATTCCGCTTTTTGTAGTCTTACCTGTCATGTGTGAATTTGAGTTCAACAAATGGCTATTTGAAGATACAGCTCTTCTCTCCCTCGCTCTGTGTAAAAAACTGATCAAAGAGTGTATAAATGAGGTACTGTCAGACTCCCCAAGGGAACTTGGAGAAACGGAACCTAAGTCATTTGTCAGCCAGTTGACATCTAAAATACTTCTATTGTACACTTTGAAAATAGCCTATATTGTAACATTTGTAACGAACATAACTAGCCCTACTGCACACACAGGCACACGACAATCCTCTTGAAAACACCCACTACGACTCCCCTTGCCAAAGATATTATTCTCAGCACTTTCCCTCCTGTTGTCCACCCACTGGGGTAAACCTAATAGGAAATGGCAGAACTGTGCTTGTGCTCCTTGTGCCCTGGAGGTAGTGGTGGTAGTGGGGGCGAGCACGCAGAGTGCTCCTAGCCCAGGAGAGTGAAGGCTAACCTGCCACTGTGTGTTCTAGAGTCTTGTCCGTAGCTTAGCTCTTGAATTAGCAAGGGCTTGGGAAAGCATTTGGGTAGAACTTAGAAGTCCCCACTCCTGAATCAAGATGGATAGTCTGGCTGCAGGAAGGTGAAAACGTTACTGTCCTTCAGTACTATCGACTATGTATATCTAGGGGAGGAGGATGTTGGTGAGGTCCTTTGGCACTTGATCTGAAACGTCTGCAATCTACCTTAAAGGGGACCTATTATGCTTTTTCGACTTTTATGACCTATAAACGTTTTTATAATGATTGATAGTCATGTTTAACCATACTAAAGTGTCAAATAATGACGTACATGCATTTCGACGTATTCCCTGCTGACAATCTGAGGTGGCTGTGCAGAGCGCTAAACACTCGGGACAACGTTTGCGATTCACTTTTTCACATTTCCGGGAAATCATCTACTTAGAGGCAGTCCTGCCGCACCCCCATATGCCTGGTCAAATCTGCCCGCGCGCGTGCTTCAAGGAAGGTAACCAATCACAACGGAGTTGGGTTGGCAGGAGGGGGGCGGTTTAAACATGACTATCAATCATTATAACAACGTTTATAGGTCATTAAAAGTCGAAAAAGCATAATAGGCAAGAAGATCTTTAAGCAAGATGCCCCCTACCCTTACCTTTGCCCTAATGACTGTGTGTCTGAACTCACTGTTGCGCATTTCTAAAGCGGGTGCGGGTTGGTTCGGTATGCAAAGGTGCGGCGTGGTTCGCGTTTCCACACCCAAAAGTGGGCTTGATCAGGACTGAGCCGTATTGAGCCGTAACTCACCTCGCAGTATTCCCCCGTTGGGGCACTGAGACGTCTGAAAGGGTGGCAACAAGTTCTAGCTACACATGCCGTCCGTTGATTAGTTGACAGAATCGTCACTTCCGTGCATCTGGCGGATACAAATAAAACAGTTACCTGCAAGGTATTTCTAGACAACAGCGAACGCTTTAGTTTATTGAAAAATGTTGTGCGCAAAAGTTTGACGTCCTTCTTTAATATGTGGCGTTGTTCTTTTTCATTGATTTATTAGCAGGAACACTGTGTCGGGATGCTATGAGGTCACGATGATTACGTAGCTGCTGCAGCTATCGCCAATTGGCTCAAACCCCGCCCTACGATAAGGGTACTGTCGGTGGTGGAAATGCGATCCGTAACTGGGCTGGGCTTTATTATTATTAAGTCATTATGACTAAAAGTCTAAAATTCAATGTAAAATAGGAAAGTGCTATGTTACCATTCAGTGTGCCTCATTATTTGTGCATTCTTTTTGGGCTATACCAGGTTGTAGTGTGGCTAAATCAACTACATCTCCCAGCATTCCCTAGTGCCACAGTTTTCATTGGTCCTCATATTTGAATGTGGACGCTCGTATCCTACCAATCAAGAGAAAACAGGTGCAGAACTCTTGAGCACATTGTGCTTCAATCAGACTCTGATTGGGATCTGATTGTCGGTCTCTAACAGAATAATAATCCGACCAGCCAGTTCATTCTCTATCCTCATTATTCCACTGAGGAGATTAATTGAATCTTGGATTGTAGTCTGGAGCTGAGCCTGAAACAAAAGAAACCCATCCATATAACATATGGGAGACAGAAGGTAAGGATATACTATAGGAGATTAAGGAGACTAGGAGATGGACCAGGAGATGGACTAGGACACTGGTAGAAAAATGTGGACACTAGAATATGGTCTAGGAGACTAAGGGATCAGATGGGATACAAGGAGACGAGCCAGGTCACTAGTTAAAGAGCTAGGACAAAATAAGATGGACTAGGTGTCTATGAGATGGATGAGGAGACTAGGAGATGGTTTAGGACACTAGAAGATAGTAGACTAGTAGACACTAGGAAACAAGTAATATTACGAGGACGAACCTAAGAAGGAGGGAACTAGTGGAAGCAATATATTTCCAGGCAGAGACATGGAGCTGTTGCACGGTAATTGGGACCATAGCTCTCGTTATCAGCCCAGGCACAGGGGAGGCCTTTGTGGAAGACACTGACCTACCCCAGCCTTCCCCTGGCCCTCTCCACCTCTTCTCTTCTCTCGTTCTCTCCTCGGCCTCCTCTATTCTTATGCTCTCTTCACTCTTTTTCTCTTGGTGTTCTTAACCATCTTTTTGTTATTGCTGTCTGTTCCCCTCCTCTCTGTGCACCCGCTCACTCCTCATTACTCCCCTTCACCTCCCCTTATCATTATTTTCAAAGTCTCTTTCTTCTCTCACCCACTATTTTGCCGCCATATTTGATGTCTGGCCTTTTAATATTACTTTCTTCCCCTTGCACACTCCCATTTGTCAACTGCCCTCTCTTCCTCCCTCCCCACTCTGTCTGTCTTTTTCTTTCCTTTTCTCTCCCTCTCCCTTATCCTCCATCCTTCATATATATATTATATATATATCTATATATATATATATATATTCCTCTGTTCTGTATGTCTCTGTTCCTTTTCCCGCCACCCTCTCTCCTTCTCTCTATTCTCTCTGTCGCTTCTCATTTCATATTCCTTAATGCATTTCAATTTCCCTGTGTCTCTCTAAAATTTAATTTAAATAGTTTTATTGGCATGATAAAGAATGTTTATATTGCTAACCCATGTAACATTATAATGTTCCTAAAACGGAATCACTGTTGGAGATTAATAGCAATACCATTAAAACATTTGTAATAATACATATGAATCAACACAGAACTATCAACAATCTGCTATCCCTCTTTATATCAGTTATCCTCCCCCCCTCTCTCTCTCTCTCTCGCTCTCTCTCTCGCTCCCTCTCTCCCTTTTCTCTCTACATTGCAGTTAGTTGGTAAAAAAACATGTCCGCCTTAAAACCTCAGATTGCGTTCCTCTTTCTCTGTTAGCTGATTTGAACCTTTCCTCTGTTTTTCAAGAAAATATTTTATGATACGAATCGGATATTTACCACATGAGTGACAACCAATTTCCCACTAATTAATAAATCAAATACAATTTTCAGTCCTTTGATTATGCAAGGTCCTAACCACCCCCCCTCTCTCGCTCTCGCTCTCTCGTTCTCTCTCTCTCTACGGGTAGAGCTCCATAGACACCATACCAAAGCAGTAAGCTAATTAGCACAACAGTAGCACGACAGGGTAATGTTCCTGGTGAATTAGCTTAGAGCTAGGTCATGTCAGAGAGCTCATTTAAAAGGCTAGTTGGTTTGGTTTCACAGCTTTGATGATTTATGCGCTTTGCGCTGGAGCCCGGGGCCCTGTGCTAAAATATCAACAAACGAATCAACACGTAAACTAAAAGAAGACAACCACTCACTTGCCACGTTTGATATTCTTTGGTCTGCCCAGGATAAAATGCAGCACAATGAATTTACAAATTAATTATGAAATGTTTGGGTCTTACTCGAGGCACACCAAAAATTAAATTTTAGAGAATGAATTCCGCTGAATGAAATGTCTTGGTATGCTAGCAGTTGCTCTCTCAATGCAAAAGTCCATACTATTTGCATGTGTTCAGGTTAGTGTTAAATGGCTAATGTCCATTTGCAGGCTGACAGGTGATACCCAATCAGCTGTCTTCCTCTTATCATATACTTCAGGTTGTGGTTCTGTCTCTACAAGGATAGAGATGTTTTCATTCGCAAACACATGTGAAGCTATTTCTGTCAGACAGAGTAAATATAATTCATCCCTGTCATGCTTTGACTCTTGCCAGCAATGATGAAACAATGTGATTCAGTAAGGTAATTTTTGTAGTTAAACCAGCTCCTTTGAAGTAGTTCAGTGCGTCTGTTACTGCAAGTAGTAAATTGTTATTACTGTAAAGCATAATTAAATCGTTTTGTTTTTTGTATCCGAATATCCGATTATAAATATCGCTTTGCAAGAAAATGCCTTAAGAAGTTGTTCAAATTCAGCATTGAAAGTAAAAGAACACAACAACCGCGGGTCCTGAATGGGCTGTCTTGATTAAAACGTGTCAGAGATTGAGTATCTTCTAGCGTCGAGGAAGAGTAAACAAAGATCATTTTCACTGAGCCTCTTTTTGACATACTTTGGCAGATTAAGGGCTTGTGAGGGAAGATGTTCATTGGCCTGTCTCTGACAGCCGTAGCGCTCTCCAAAACACAAAGCCCTGTGTTCCAGCGGAGGGAAAATGAAATCCCTGATTTAATCGGTCTCTCCAAGTTATTATTAAAAGCACAAATCATAATTGCGTATTCATATCTTGTTATGTGATTATTTGTATTTTTTTTCTTTTCCTGTTCAAGATAAGCCTTTCTGATACAGGGATTAAATTCTGCTATCAGATAAATAACAAGTTGAGTAACACAAGACAGATAAGATATAAGCCCATCTGGCAGACTGGTGTTTTACCATTTATACATGGTGTGTGAACCGGATCAAACACAACCTAATCCTGGATGCACTCTGGTGCTCACTTCATCACTCTTTCTTTCTTACTTTTTGTAATATGTTCTTTATTTTGTTTTTCCTTTCCATATTTGGTTTCTTCTTTCTTTCTTTGATACTCCAAGCCCTTCTCCAATCATGTTCTCTGGTTGTTTTATTGAAGTATAAAAAATGGATACAAATGGAAAACAACTGGATTGTGACTATTTCCTCCATTCGTCTTTTCAGTTCACTGAGACCATTGACAAATATTTCTCAACTATTATTTCATTTTTTGTGTTGTTGGATCTGGATCTGAGCGTGTTGTGGAATCTTTCTTGAAAAATGAAAACAAGCAATACTTTGTGAAACCTTGCTGAGCCAATATATTAAAGTAAAATAACTTCATGTTTGTGTATTTACCCCCTTCTCAGGTGCGTCTTGGGAAATGGCTGTTGTGTACTTTTCACTGTTTCTCTTTGAAAATGAATCTTTGCCTTAGGTGTGGTTAAAATTAAAAATTGTTTTCTGGAAATGTTTGTCAGATAAATCCTTTAAAGGTGAAGAGTGGTCCAGCATTGAAACGTGAGAGGTTGGTGTAAAAAGTTCCATCTTTAGGAAAATGTAGCATCAGTTAGTTATAATTATAGATAAGTACAAGCACTAGTTACAGTGCTTTTAAACACAGAAGGAATTCAATTCCAGTGTTAAGCGAATGCAAAATAATTCAAGTCAATGGTAAAATAAATCTCTAAATAAATCAATATGATTTATAAATTCCTCTGAATAGAATGCATATCTATTGTTGTGATGAAGCATCTATAGAAGCGGTTGTAGATACTGCAGACAGCAATGAAAACATAGGAAAGGTTCGAAGCCGGAGGGGTCGAGACAAAGACTGGCGTGCCGATTGGATGAAGAGCGTACAGACAATAATGAGATGATAATAATGCTTACGTGATAGCAGGCAGACCTTTGCAAAAATAACAATAACAGCTAGTGAGTGTGAACTGTGGACGCCATCCAAGCCAACGTGCGAGCACGACGTGTGCAGAGGGTGTTTGTTCACATCGTGTGTTCAAGGTGTGTGTGTTTGTGTTGTGTGACTACGGTGTGGTTTCACTTTGTGTGTTCACAGTGTGTGTTCACGGAATGTATTCTTGGTTGGTGTCTATGGTGTGTGTTAACGGTGTGTGTTTTGGTGTGTGTCTATGGTGTGTGTTCACGGTGTGTGTTCACAGTGGGAGTAAGGTGGGTGTGTCTATGGTGTGTGTGTTTGCAGTGTGTGTTCACAATGTGTGCACACAGTGTGTGTTTTGGGGTGTGTGTTAACGTTGTGTGTTCCCGATGTGTTATTTTGTTATGTGTTCATGGTTTGTGCCTGTGGTGTGTATTCATGCTGTGTGTTTGTGGTGTGTGTTTACGTTGTGTATTCACGTTGTGTGTTTGTGGTGTGTGCTCAGGGTTTGTGCTTGTGGTGTGTATTCATGGTGTGTGTTTGCGGTGTGTGTTTGGGGTGTGTATTATTTACAGTGGCTCCCCCTCCCTGTAGGCAGAGCTCTAATACTTTTCCAAGTGTGATGTTTTAATTATCATCTCATCAGCTGAATGTGCCACTGACGATTAGCACTCAGGGAATCAAGGGCCTAATTGTTTGTACTAAAGAAGGATCATGTACACTGTGTGTGTGTGTGTGTGTGTGTGTTTGTTTTTGTCTGACAGATTGCGTG
Organism: Gadus chalcogrammus; assembly: GCF_026213295.1. Classification (NCBI taxonomy): domain Eukaryota; kingdom Metazoa; phylum Chordata; class Actinopteri; order Gadiformes; family Gadidae; genus Gadus; species Gadus chalcogrammus. The sequence goes on along the minus strand of NC_079425.1, from coordinate 13,643,259 downwards.
TGTGTGGTGTCTTTAAGCATGATTGTGTGTGTGTGTGTGTGTGTGTGTGTGTGTGTGTGTGTGTGTGTGTGTGTGTGTGTGTGTGTGTGTGTGTGTGTGTGTGTGTGTGTGTGTGTGTGTGTGTGTGTGTGTGTGTGTGTGTGTTAAGTGCTTCTCACGCTACAGTGCTCCATCACCCTTAGGGCCAGTGTTTCTCCTCTGATCCCAGCGAGGCGTTTCATTGGCTCAGAGCTCTGACCTTATCCAATCAGATGCCCGTGCCTCCAGGTGACCACGTAAAATGATGCAGGGTTCAGGAGACTGGGACACAAATAGTGTCTAGCCGTTTCCTGTAAAGGAGCAGATGAGCAGGCTGAAAACATAGTCTTAGACTTCAAGCTTGTCTCCTAGTGACCTTTCTAGCCTCCTAGCTGCTACTTGTCTCCTAACTTGTCCCCTAGTGTCATAGTCTCTTAGCTGTTTCCTGTTAGTGCCATTGTTCTCCTAGCTTCCTCGCTGGTCTCCTGGTGTCCTGGTGCCCTAGCAAGGAGAAAATAATGTTTGAGCGTATGCCTGAAGACGTGTGTGTGTGTGTTTGTCAGTGTGTTTGAAGATTATTGCTAACAAGAAGAGTTGTAACCAACCTAAAATGTATTGTGTGTACAGATTACCGATCATACCCAAAATCTGCAATTATGTAGAGAAAATGTCTTTCGTTTTCATCCACATCAACTTGTCTTTGTGGATGATTGTTCATCAGTTTTCTTTTACACAATTCTTATTCTGACCTTTTTTTATTCCAAATCAAAATAGAAAATAAAGAAGAATAACAATTGCAGAACTTTAATAACATTGTGGAGTGTGTGTGTGTGTGTGTGTGTGTGTGTGTGTGTGTGTGTGTGTGTGTGTGTGTGTGTGTGTGTGTGTGTGTGTGTTGTGTGTGTGTGTGTGTGTGTGTGTGTGTGTGTGTGTGTGTGAATGAGCATGCGTGTGTGTCTACTATTAGCTACAGCATTTCTGATCCTTAATTTGGGGGGGGGGGGGGGGGTAGGAGGTTTGGCTTCAGGAGGTCAAGGGTCAAATGGTTGTCTGATTGACAATGGTGAAGAAGATTGCATCACAGTCAATCAACCCCCCCACCAGGGGGGTTTTAGATCCCCCAAACATGTTCTACATTAACATTTCATCTGAGTGTTAGTAGCCCCCCCCGCTCTCCTCTGGTCAGGCGTGAGAGAGAGAGACAGAATGAGTTGTCTGGAGTCGGTCACAGTGACAGGCATACTGCCTGTAAGTGTATGTGTGTGTGTGTGTGTGTGGGTGTGTGTGTGTGGGAGAGTATGTGTGTATGTGTGGGGGGGGGGGGGGGGGAGGTGTGTGTGTGTGTGTGTGTGTGTGTGTGTGTGTGTGTGTGTGGCCTTTGTGTGGCTGCTGATGGCGTTTGTGTGTCTACGTTCAGGATGTGTTAGGGGGAACGCTGCGGAAGGATGTCCCGGCATGGACAGAAGTAGGTCTGCATGTAGTTCTCAGGGAGATGGAGATGAGAAGGGACAGTGGAATGTAATGTTCACTTTGTGTTCTCTACTCTGAATGTAGAGTTTCAACACTCCAATTACAGTGTTTTGTTTGAGCCGAAGTTCATACTTACCATGTCAACAAATTTATTAGAAGAGCATATTGGATATTATCACCGATATTTTTGGTCTGTTTTGGGGATTCACTCACTAATCTCCCACAGACATCCATAATGACATTGCCGCTTTCTCATTCTCTTTTTTAAAGAGTGTGCAACCAGCAGGCAATTTAGTAGGGAAAGATTGTGTTTTCAATCAATTACATTATTTTATAAAGACAACGGCAAGGCAGAATTGAATATTCGAGAACAAACTAATAAGTGGGACTTTTTTCTTTGTTTCTTGAGAAAGTTGGTTTAACCAAGTTGGCATTGAATAAAAATATAGGTTTTTTTTCAGCTTGTTGGCTCATTTCCTCATGCTAATTATCTATTTAAGCAAAACATGCAAAATACGTAGGTATGGCATCTTAACTTCCTCCGCAACACAATTTTTTTGATTGTTGCGAGTGGTCGGGCTCAAAATTTCCCCCAATATTAACGCTTTTAGGCATGATCAACTCTCTCTTGTTCCGAACAAGTCCAATTCAATTGTGGATTCATAATCATGCCTATACTTTTGTTGTATCAAGATATTCCCATCGACATGGTAAGAATTAAAAGCCACCTAATTTCCATCATCTTACACTGTCTTTAAGTTAAAATCTTAAAAACAACATCATTGTGTTCTCCCTATTCGGTCAGAAGGCCGATATTCTCTCATTAATGTGTCAGAGTACCACCCTCCACAATTAATCAAACAGCCTTAATTAGCTGAAACCCAAAGACTGCTCAATCGGAGTGCAGCAAAATAAATGTTCTCTATACATTGTAAGATGTAGGGGAAACAGTGGCTATTTGAGAGTGATTGAAAAATGATTTAAATTTTTATTTTGATGCGAGCTAAGAATATTTCAAGCAAGATATAACATTAGTAATGATTGAAGTATGATCTAAGAATAATTTAAGCATGATCTTAGAATAATTTAGGCATGATATAAGTGATAATGATTTAAGGGAGACTTATATAATAAGTGGGATTGAAGAATGATAAAATCCTGGCAATTTGTATCATTAACGATGATATAAGAATTATGTTTTTGTTATCTGCAGGCAGGGGTGGACTGGGACAAAAATGCAGCCCTGGCATTTTCTGTCCAGACCAGCCCACTACATTGTCAGCACTAGGGGTGGGACGAGACGAACGGGAAGAACCCTGTATGTACTTGATTAAAACAATTGAATCAAGTACATACATTTGAATAATAGTACAGCACTGTAAATAGCAGTTGTTACTTTTTTTTTTTTTTTTTTTTAAAGTTTGTGTCTCTAGTGCTGCTGACAAGACAGGTGTGAAACCCGAACAGGAAATAACAAACCTCCTGTGGTCGCTGCATCTCCTCCCCCCATATCTACAAAACCCTTGTTAAATATCACACTTGATCCAACGATAAATTATCTCTTGCAGTTTTTAGTCTGTGAAAATCTTTTGGTGTAAGACCAGCATTAATTAAAACCAGACTCAGAAAAATAATAACAAAATATCCTGACAAATAATCTAAATAGAAACATATTACCTTTCGGTCATCACCCAGCCCTCATGGTCAATGAGGGCTGGGTGATGACCGAAAGGACGAGATCGCGGGTACAAGCGGCCGAGATGAGTTTTCTCAGAAGGGTGGCTGGCGTCTCCCTTAGGGATAGGGTGAGAAGCTCAGCCATCCGTGAGGAACTCGGATTAGAGCCGCTGCTCCTTTACTTAGAAAGGAGTCAGCTGAGGTGGTTCGGGCATCTGGTAAGGATGCCCACTGGGCGCCTTCCTTGGGAGGTGTTTCAGGCACGTCCAGTGGTGAGGAGGCCTCGGGGAAGACCCAGGACTAGGTGGAGAGATTATATCTCAACACTGGCCTGGAACGCCTCGGGATCCCCCCGTCAGAGCTGGTCAATGTGGCCCGGGAAAGGGAAGTCTGGGGCCCCCTGCTTGAGCTGCTCCCCCCGCGACCCGACCCCGGATAAGCGGATGACGATGAGGATGATGAGGATGAGAAACATATTACAACATATTAGTAGCAGCATTAGAGCTGAACTCATTTGTTTTAACGGTGACTCAGTCATTATGAAACCATGAATAGAGAATTTAAATAGGGAACGTGTATGTGCACATGTATGTATACATGTGCACATACACGTATATGAGAATGCATATCTATTCAGACCTGTAATTCATGTCTTAGACTTTTTCAAAAAAAAAAATTCAATTATAGACAATATATATATTGCCCTACTTCCTCATCCGCAGCCAGCCAGCTACACTCCTCGCCAAATTCATGACCTGCAATAAACAACAAACAGAACTTGTACTCAGTATCTGTGTACTGACAAGTATATGTAGCCATGTAGCCTTTTTGTGATGAAGTGACACTTAGTGAACAAATGTATCTGATGAAGGATGACTTAAGTCTGAAAAGAGCCCTAAGGCCTACCTGCATAACTGTTAATTGAATTCAAAAAAGATATTCAGATGTTTGAAATTAAAATCCTAAATATGAAAATCTTCAACCAGGAAATAATCATAATCAAACCTTTTGTTTCAATCTGAGACAAAACAAATTGCATAATAAACTCACAAAGTCAAGACGAAGCTGTTTCTCTCTCTCTCTCTATCTCTCTCTCTCTCTCTCTCTCATCTCTCTCTCTCTCTCTCTCCTCTCTCTCTCTCTCTCTCTCTCTCCTCTCTCTCTCTCTCTAGGATCATACAGTCCCTCCAGAAAAATTATTTTTTTCATCATGATTGATTGACTATGAAAAACATAGACAATAATATGTGTCGATGCGGCAACACACTGCTAGCTCTCTGTAGCCCATTTGCCGGCCCAATTGGAGGGAATTTAGAGAGAGAGAAATAAACAAAACATAGCGGACTGGACCGGCCAACATTGGGTCAACGGCCCACCGGGACGATGCCCGGTATGCCAGATGGCCAGTCCACCCCTGTCTGCAGGATTGCAGGGTTGAAGAAGGCCTGAAATCCACATTCCGTGGCCATTCATTGGTTCTCCTATTTTTTTCTGTCGCAGGCAGAATAAATGAACAGTAACACAGATTTAGTAAGGACACAGCAGCAAGGAAAGGGATTTATTTGAGCAATCATTCATATCATATCTTTAAGGGCATTTTAGAAAATATGCGGCCAGATTCTAATGAAGTATGATGTTATACAGTGTGAAATGGATCAATGGTTGAGAAAAGTAGGCCTACTGCCCTTCATTGAAACGGTTCAAAACAGGATTGTTATTCAAATCACTTCTCTTTGATGAATTATAAATACAACTCAGTAATTGCACTGCTGATACATGTGTCACATGATCAAAGTTTCTGTGGCCTACTTGATCCATCAGAAAACAGAAAAAATAAGATAGCCTAATTATTCGAGAAATTTCTGAGATTTACACGCAACACAGTAAAAACTGCCATTGTGTGCTCTCATTATAAGAAATGGTACTGAATGCAGTCTATCAAGGACTCATTTATTACCAACCGCTCAGAGGTAAAAAAGAAGAGAGAAAGAAAATGATTCATCTGTGCTCCTCCACTTATTATGAGAAAACTGGTGAAAAGCGATTTTAAAGAGGTTCCGTTCCATCTTCTGAACACATTTAAAGAGTGATTCCCCCCGAATATGTCAACCGTTTTCGACATTCTCAGACAGATTATTTTTGTCTGGACTGGGCTGCTAGATAAGTGCTGGGGCACAAAGTTGAGACAATGAAGAAGACATTCAGTATCGTCTTTTTAAACTTAATAATGTCTCAGAGTATTAATTATTATGTTTCTCATGGCATTTCTTTCACAATGACACTCTCTTTCACTGGTTACCGTAACTTTGCAATTGTATTTTGTTTTTACTTTACAAGTATCCAAATTTACATAAACATGTAACATGAAATGGGAAATAAAGACAACCTTGAGAAACTTAGTAAAAATGTGTCAGCATAGCCATCTGCATCAGCATGCATCAAAGGACGGATGTATAAATTAAAATGGATGCACATAAACCCCATTAATCTCTTCCGCAGACTGGTTGGCTCAAAGCAAACATCGGTTTAATGTACATAGTTGCCACGAGGACCTCTTAGAGGCCTTTTGGCTGACGCTGATCCTCTGTTCATAGGCACAGCAGGTAGAAACTGTACGGAGATAAAGAGGAGGAGGTCCAGATCATGTGTGTCTGTTTAGCCCCCTGCTGTGCTCCGCTTGCACCTCTACTCTGTGACAGGTGTAATGCGCGGCGCTGCAACGCATTAGCCGCGGCCCGCATTCCCCGCTCCCGCGCAGCGCATACCCACAGTGGTCCCCACGGAGACCACGGTGACACGCTGCAATGCTTTGATACGCACTGCTGCTCGCAAAGTGGGGAGAGCATCACCAGAGAAGATAAAAAGAAAAAGTGACAAAGCAGCGGCATCAAAGTGCGATAAGAGAGCGGTTACTGCCCCCGCGTTCATGCATATATATTTGGCTTGGCAGCTGCGCTGTAGCGCTTTAGCCAACATCACAGGGCAGATCGCGGAATTGTTCCCTACAAAGGGATGGTTCAACTGTTCTGTCTTCTCGGTACAGTGCTGGTACCAATGGTCAACGTTTCTTTTTTGTGATCGTTGTATCCGTCCAAGAGTGCGGAAGTTTCATTTTTTAAATAGTTGTTTCAATGCAAAGTATGAATTTAGAATGATTACCTGAAAACACACTGTTGTGTGTAAGGTGTGTTAACTTTGATTGTATTCTTCTTCATAATGTTTTGTATTGTTTCAAAGAATCAAAACTTTCAAATGTACCTCTACAAAGGAATTCCTTGATATAGAAATACTAGGTTGAGCATAGTTTTGTTGCAAAAGAATTATTTCACATTCCCACCTTTCAACTCTGGAATAACTGGATTGTTAAAAAACATTGTTTCTTCTCCTTTCGGAAATGATGAACATGCATTGTCTCCAGTTTTCCTACGCGGTCATTAAAAATGACCAAATCCCAAAGGAAACAATTACATTGTACAAGCAGGTATCTTTAACGATAGTTCCCAGGCTAGCATGAAATCGAAAATACTATTCTGTGAAGAAACCGTTTAATTACACCCTGACTGTCACACAATCCGCTGCATTATAAAGTTACTTCCTGATTTTTAAAGAAGAACCAACCACATTGTGCTCTCAATGTTCATGCACACATGAAGTCAACTGAAAGGTTAAGAGGTACAAATCTGATTATTAAATTGTTAAAGATTTTTTAGTTCAGCAGACGATATGTCCCTCTGAGAGGAGCTCTCTACCCGCCGTCCGTCTTCTCTGATCCTCCACGGCAGATGCCCGGGGTAATTGGGCATGAATGTCCCAAACCAAGAAGCATCTCTCCTACAAGCTTTGCAACACCCACCTGTCATAACAGAGCACTACCCCACTATATGTCTGACACACCGGTGAGGCCTGTCAGATGGACACGCTCCAGGTAGATGGAGATGCTTCAGGGTCGTGGTTTCTCACCTCAATGCAACGGCAGGGTTATAGGTGATATGCCCACTTTACAGATCAGCACTATCAGTCAGATACCATGAAGAGTATGTTGACACATAAGTTCATTCTTTCACTCCAAAGTGATTTCAGTTGAATTGTTTTAAATCCATGTCATTAAGTAGCAGGTATGGGTTAGGGGGGCATCTTGCTCACGGAAGGCTGCAGACATTGGGGATCCAGACCAGTAACCTTAGTTTGGGAGTCAAACACCCTTGCCACCAGACTATTCTTCCCTGTTAACTATGCAGTTACGAAAACATTTCCTATTCCTATCAGTCAAATGTGTCAAGATGTTGTAGGTGCCAGTAGGCTGCTGGTCTGTGGTCAAAGGTGCTGGAGGAATGTTTTGTGAGTGGTAATGCAAGAGAAAACAAGCCACTGAATCCCTCAAAACTCCCTCACTTGCTACATTGATCAGCCATTGAGGAGTGTTGCATTATGTTCACCTGTGATTAACATACAAGATGGATTTCCTCGACCAATCATGAATGAAGAAATACACCGGGAGTGGTCTAAAATCTAAATTGGCTCATACAGGCCAGGTGCAGTCAACTAGAAACAGATATTCTCACAGCACATTTCCCTTACTTATAGACTGTGCCATTTTAACAAATTAACAGCTAATTTAATCTGGCTGCTAATGTTGTCCTCCATCTTCCATTTTCATGTGTTCTCCATAAAGGGTCTCTCCACACATGGAATGTTGATTGGGAGGTCTTGGGGGTTACCCCAGTGGGGTTGGATAGCTGATTAGATGTACACTCTGGAGCCCTGATCACCTCTACAGGGGAAGGTGTCCCATTGCTCAAAGATTCCCAAAAATGTTCTTCCAAGGACTCTGAATTGATGATGATGAGGACAGTGATGATGATGATGATGATGATGATAATGATAACCATGTAATGGAACAAACCTGTGACTCAGTGTTATACTGTATCTGAGTTACAAACAAGGCAACCCAAACATGGTAGAAGGAGTTTGCATTAAAGTTTGCATTTACATATGTTTAATGATGTGTAATCAGTTGTATAGGAGATGTAGTTCTCCGATGTTTAAGATGCTACTGATCAGCTGTATATGAGATGCAGTTCTCCGATGTGTAAGCTTCTGCTGATCAGCTGTATAGGAGATGCAGTTCTCCGATGTGTAAGCTTCTGCTGATCAGCTGTATGGGAGATGCAGTTCTCCGGTGTGTAAGCTGCTGTTGATCAGCTGTATAGGAAATACTCTGGAACACAGCCTTGATCTATTTCAGACACTGCAAATGGAAGGAAAGCATGGCTGATTGGAGGGTGTACATGAGCTTTCTGAAGTCGGACTCAGGGAAGGAAATGATGCCATCTCCATCTAGATTTGGAAGAAGATACCACTCTTACATAACTGTGACTACTCACCCAAGAGTCTCACAGCATGTTTCCAGACAGACATGAGAAAGATGTTTCCAAGAGTATAACTGGAGCACAGAGGTGACGGCGGTCTTCAGTTTGATCCTCTTCTCCCTTTTTTGTCTGCCACTTTGATAGAGAAAGATTTTTCAACCGAGAGGAGACGGCTCTGTTGACTAATGTCTGAATGTTCTGTAATGGCTAGAGAGGCTGCGGCACTGCGAGGAGGAGGGTGGGAAGGAGCAAACGAGAGCGTATTCCAGCACACAAAACATAGGGCTTCCTCTTTCACTCTTTCCTATGAGAGCAAAAAATATGATTTGATTTTCTTTGAAACCTTTCGGTCACCTCCAGCTGAAAGCAGAGGCACTGCCTTCTTACTTGATCTCGTCAGGAGAAAAAATAACTCAATTTCCCCACCCAATTTGCTGAAAAAACATTTGGACATTCTTTTGCATATTTTCCTCATGCAACTTTGAAGTTGAGCCTTTCTGGACTCTAAAACAATTTATCCTGTTCTTATAGGTATGATGACGAGCTACAAACTGACAGCCGTAAAAATGTTAGATCTTGTCCGATGTATATTAATTCAGTTGAAGGAGTAGTGGATGAGTTTGAGAGAACAATGTGTTGGTCGTTTCATTCTAATCACGCTTCTAGAATGGCTTTGCTCGCCTAGCGTAGCAGCTAGCCAACATATTGCACGTGTCAGGGTCAATATTAGCATAACAGTGACCTGCCTCTACTTAATGGTGTTTGTCAGCAATCATCTGAGCTGTGCGTGTGCCTGTGTGTGTTTATGTGTGTGTGTTTGTGTGTGTGTGTGTGTGTGTGTGTGTGTGTGTGTGTGTGTGTGTATGTGTTTGTGATGGCGGGGAGATTGCTGCTGTTATCTTCTGTCAGGTGTGTTTTACCTGTTCTGAGGTAGCACATCGCGGCAGGCTAATGCAGATATCACCTGTCAACACATCATCAAAACGGATGCCAACACTGACATACAGAAACTAAGGAGGAGGCGCGGTGTCATATAATATGAAAGAGGGAACCTAAACGATCCCCTGAAGGGCCACTATGATCTGTGCCCTGCCTCAACCATTGGGCTTCGTGTTCGCTGTCTGACGACAAATATTCAGTACATTTTGGATGTTTGTAGTGGGAGGGTGCTGCTACCCTGGGGTGTTTTATGTAATTTATTTATTCCCGGGGTTCATTTATTCATTTCTTATCATAGCATGCTGTGTGAGGTATTAATGAAAATAAATCTTGAATATGATGTGTTTGGCTTTATTGAAACAATAGCATTTCCTAACAAATGAATTGACTGGTTGATGCTTACTGTTGAAATATGTCTGACGTTGACTGCCTGGATGAGAAATGTGGGTAATTTCAAGACAAGACAAACGGGACAATCATACATTTTAATAAGTGATTCTGTCAAATGCTTGGCTTGTGAAGAATGCTGAGGAAGTGAAGGTATACATCAATTCAAAAACAATGGCCTGAGCCTAACCTGCTGGAACTCAAGCAGGAAAACCTCCCAGTCTGCATATTTAAATGGGAGCCATGTTTGTTGGAGTAAAACAGTAGCAGCAGACAGAATAATTATTTATGACAAGCCCACTGATAGAACGCTGTGCTGTTGTCCAATTTAAAAAAAACAGACATCAGTTTATCAGAGTATCAATGTGTTGACAACACGGCATAATTAAGAAATATAAGCAGATCAAGAAATGCTTTAGCAGGGTTTTTAAACAAAATATGGCACAGAACGGAGATGTATTATTTTCCTCTATTATGTTATGATACTGAAAAAAAAAAAAATCACAGCAATTGTAGACGAGACCCCCGTACAAAGTGGGTCAGACAGACAGGTGTGACGAGACAGGCTGTGAGTTTGTGTGTGTGGATGTGTGTGAGTTATACTGAGTTAGATGGGTCTAGTGCTGACCTGGGCCCTGGTGTAAGGACTGCTTTGAAAGATGGGGGCCTGACATTACCTCAGATCCAATATACAGGGTGGGCTTTCTGATGACTGATGATGGTTAAAGGTTGAAAGTTAAAGGTGAGCCAGCTGCTATTATTAAAGGAGGGGCAGAACAACTTGGCCTGTCCATTCCAGCATTTATCTATTCCCCTGTTTCCTTACTAACACCGGCACGTGAGTAATCCCTGGGTTTATATTTGAGTTTTCAATACAAAAGGAAAAGGTTTTATGCAGTTGTTTGTTTAGTTGTCAAGATATCAATCCCCCCTCCCCACTCACTGCACTCAGACCAGCCTGGAAGTCTCCCCAGCTGCACTGCATTCAGAACCAGCCTAGAAGTCTCCTCAACCACACAGCTCCTTCTGAGATGCTGTGTTTCCCGCCACTGATAAAGAACATCTTGTCTTGTTAATCACCTCTCTGTCCTTATCCTGAATAATAGCTCAGGCCTGCCTCTGCTCCTTCCCTGCAGTTTTGTATTTCTACAGAGATGAATATGTAGAACATACAGCCCTAACCCTCCTAACATAGTTAACAATCTCCTGGTAGCTCGCTGAAGCCGGTGGGGGAAATCTGATGATTAGATCATGCCAAGATAATTTAATTTTTTTTCAAATTTTCTCTCCTTCCTGTTTGAGGTGGCAGGATGATGGTAAAGAGGCGTATGATACAGCTGTTAACACCTTCCACCAATTAAGGCCTACCAATAAAGAAATATGTTGTACTTCCACCAATTAGGCTACCAATCAAGACCAATCAAGACCTATGAACACCTTCCACCAATGCAGGTGTTTCAGTAATAATTGAGCAAGTCACTGCTGGCCCATCTGACCCCATTGGGGAAGGCCATAACAGCAGTGTTGCCACAGTTACCTTGAAAAAGTGATCTGATTACTGATTACTAGTTACTCCTTAAAATAGTAACTTAGTTACTTTACTGATTACTTGATTTTAAAAGTAACTAAGCTAGATTACAAGTTACTTTATTAGTTACATTTAGCTGCGACAACACCCCCTGCCGCCTCAAAATAGAAAATGACAACCGGTTTTGCCAAATACTAACTTTTTGCTCCCCTCCTCAACAATTCTGCGCGGGGGCTGGTAGGGGGAATTTGGGGGGGGGCCCATCAGTACCTCTTGTACCAATCCAGAAATTGGTGCTACGGCCCTGGGTGCACACACTGACACACGGCTTTCAACTGCTTCTGCCAACTTTTAATGCGTAAACAAAATATCACCACACGCTTTACGGGGCGATCACCGGACGCATCTTCGCGTGCGTGACGTAAACAAGGACGCGTTCTAGCGCTCAAGCTCCTCGGACCTCCTCGGACCTCCCTGTGGGTTTAGTTCTCTGGCGATAACGTAGAGGCTCCCATGCGCTCTCGCTGCTGCCGTCGCTCCAGCGCAACACACACACGCACGCACGCACGCACGCAGCACCACGCAACTAATTTCGCCACTAATAACAACTGGTGGCGCGGACTCTGGAGAGTCAAGGTCGACACTCGCCGCTGATAGATTGAAGTCTTTAGAGACTTACGCTTCACACCCACAAGCACTCTCACACAAACAGGCAGACAGACAGACAGACACACACACACACACACACACACGCACACACCACTCCATTGTTCTCAACGCCAATCCGTGATCCAGTAAAAAAATAGTAACGCACAGTGACTTTGATGATAACTTTAATCTGATTACTGTTTTGGAAATAGTAACACGTTAGATTACTCGTTACTGAAAAAAGTGGTCCGAGGCCAGTAACGCGTTACTGGCATCACAGTGTGGGCAAATTACAATTCACTGAGCTGTGATTGGGCGGATTGGGCTTGGCGCAAGTTGAAAGGCGGAAAGAGCAGCTTAAATGGACCAAATACTGGCTGCAACCACAAATCCTAATGCAAATGGAAGTGAGGCAGCTAACCTGGTTAAAGCCACGCGTTGTCTCCGACTACTGAGCAGGAATGAAGAGCCTGGTTTAGAATCCAGAAGGGTAGTCGGTTCAATTCCGGCTCTGTGGTGTAAATTATGATTGGGCTGCCGGTTGAATGTGAATGCTGAATGATGATGATTTAAAGCTGGTGTAGTGTCAGGGAATAGAGAGGAGACAAAAAACCAGAGTGTGTCGCTCTCTTGACCATGGCTGCCGCCGCTGAACTTCCCCATGTAAACGTCAACTTCTAATGAGTCTCAACAGATCAAATGTTCTGCTTTGTGCGTTCAAACATGACATCTGACACTATGGCAAAGAAGAGACAACTTCTCTCCCTCTGTCTCTCTCTCCTCCTATCTCCCTCAATCTCTACCCCTCTCTCTTCTATTCTCTTCCTCTCTCGTGTCCTTCCCCTTCCCCCTCTATCTCTACCCCTTTCCCTCTCTTCTTTCCCCCCCCCCACACCTCTCATATCCACTCTGCTCAGTGCCTTGCTCCTCTCATTAGATAGACTGAGTTAGAGTTTGCTTTGAGGGTAGAAGTGGGAGGCAAATCATGCAGCTCCTGGCATAGCGGAGATGAGATCCGCCTAATGGACCCTTTGGTGTATTGAGCAGCGTATGTCTCGGCCAGCTTCAAAGAGACTGAAGTCTGAAGCTCCTCATGCAGGAGACGCAGCGCAACCACCAGATCAGTGATTGGAAAGCTCAATAGAACGCCGGCACTATGATGTGGGAGGTTGTGTGTATGTGTGTATGGCTGCATGTTGAGGGTGGTGATTATGGAGGGGGGTGGAGGGGGGGTTGGAAGTCGACTCGGACGGAGGTTGAGTGCAGGAGGGGCGCTGGCTTTTATCCTTTTTTTACCTGCTGGGGTATTTTTTGTGTCTTTGTTGGGGATGGGATAGTTTATATATGTATTGACATGTTATGAAGAAGTTATTGACAGGTTATGATGAGGTCATAGGATATGACATTACTACTGATCCCAGACGGGGAATTATGTGGGGCTAAAGCAGCAAGTACTGGACAGTAGCAGAATACAAAAGTGACGAATTCAAAACAATAAAATAAGAAAGATAAACAGCATCACCATCAGAGTAGTGAATATCAACTATTTCAAGCTACTGATGACGAATGCCAAAACCGTGCCAGCTGGCTCATTGGTGTGGCCTATCACAGCTGTGTGTACATGTGTTAACTTCCAACATGCACTTTACAAAGACAGCTATTCCATGCACCGTAGGGTACAATACCTCGACAGAGGCATAAGAAACACTTGTTTTTCATCTCCATCTTGAAGCTAACCACAGGCTAAACGCTTCCTGCCTCCAGTCGGTGGGTCCCAGAGTGTTGCTCCTCTCTTGGGGAACATTACCTGTAATCAGAGAGATCTGCTGAGCCAGCATATCCAGTAATTAGCACCTCCGCCCTCTACAGCCGCCCTCAGGGATGAGCTGCTGCTAGGGTAGCACCCAGCACTGATCCTTTACGCAATTATTGCACATACACTTTTATTACGCAACCATACACACGCAACTACTATGTATACGCAACAAACACACAGTTATTATACATACTCAGACAACTACAATATATATATATATATATATATATAGATATAGATATAGATATATATGTGTATATATATATATATATATATATATATATATATATATATATATATATATATATATATATATATACAGTATATATATATATGTATGTATATATATTTATATATATATAACCAAGCACACAGTTATTATGCATACACACACAACTGCTATCTATAAACAACCAAGCACACTAAGTGATTACACTCTCACAGCCGTACACATAGTCATCATACATACAAAACCATAAACAAGCATTTATAACATTCACAGCCATACATGTAATCATTATACAAAAGCAACCATGGACCCAGTTATAATACATATTTAACCATACGTCACGCAATTATAACACATACACAAATATCCAAAGGAGGTTAATTTATGCACCCAGATTACATTTTACATTGAGTAATTTGGCAGGTCGTTTCATCAAGGCCACTGAGAACCATCAAAGTGTACGATCAGTTGGAGTAGCTGCAACACTTCCAGGTGCAGCTAGTTTCTACCGACAACAACAAAAACAGAGTAGCTCATATCTCAAAGGTAGTGGTAGGCAAGTGCATAGAAGGCGATAGCAAAGTAATGCATCTTCAACACAAGAGCTAAAAAAATGAAGGGTACCAGTCTGTGGATGACATGTTAGGTCTTAGGACGGTAGGGGATTCTGAAGATGCAAAGATGGAGCCAGTAGCTAGGGAATAAGGGAGCAGGTAAGCTGGGTAGCAACGGAGGTAACCCTGCCATCAAGGTTCAACACGTGAGAAGAATGATGTGGACTGGAGCACCTGTAAAGGTACTCCTTAATAATCATAGAAACGATCAATAGTTATCACACATCGGTTCAGCTCACCTTTTGCTATTGCTAGATCTAAGTTGCTGCATCAGAGACAACCTGGCTAGCGGTCTTGAGGGGTTGACAGCAGATGAGCCAATATTGTAGCTTAGTTTCTCTTCTTCCTTACAGAACAAGATACTGAAGTCATGTCCGTCTGATTTGTGTAGTCTTCAGTCACAAAGTGATTAACAGGCACACTAACCTCAAACCTCAGATATATTGTGTTCCGTGTGTAGTTGCATGGATGCAACATGCATAATGACACATATGCAACAACAGACAGAATCATAACACCATGCACATATTACACACCATTTAGAGATCGTACCGCAGTATATAGAAAAGCTTTCAACCATATACTTAAAATGTACAGCAAAATCTCACATAGAGAGAATGACATGCACTTATAGTTCATTTTGACCTCAGCTAAAGTTTCTGAATCTACTGCAAGGCTCTTTAGATAAAAGCTCATACCATTGTTGAATCTTACAATTGACACGCTAGATTTGGTTGAATCAAATGGTACGGTTGTTTCGCATGGCATTCTAAACATTCATTTGAGATGAGATTCAGGCCTTTGGCTTTCCTAGATTCTATACATTATAATGGATGATACATGCTCTTGGTATTTCACGCTATAGAAATTGGCGTTTTATGTCTGATAATCACCTTTTACACAGCAATATATATTCATCTTTCTGTACATAAGTGTCACACAGTTGCCTTTGTTATTATACGTTTAATGTGTGATGATATGTTAGTTAAACAGAGACAAATTATTTTTCCATTAGATAAAGTCCAAAGTGATACCAAGCTGCAGGATGGAGCTATAAAGCAGGACATTAAGGTTCAGGAGGAGGGGTGTATTTAGATACAACAAGAGTCATAAAATAAAACCATAAAACAGCCCTCCAAATGAAATGACCAGTATCTAACACACCTGCTCCTCCTCCACTACCCCCAGTTACTCCCCCTCCTCTTCATTCCCACTGCCTCCCACACCTCCTCCTCCTTTACCCCCCAGTACCACCTTCTCCTCTCTGTCCCCACCACCTCCCACACCTCCTGCTCCTCCTCTCCCCCAGCACCACCTCCTTGTCTCCCTCCCTTCTACCTCCCACACCTTCTCCCCCTCCTCTTCCCCATTACCACCTCCTTGTCTCCCTCCCTTCTACCTCCCACACCTCCTCTGCCTCTCCTCAAGTATATTCTCCATCTCTACTTCCCCACTACCTCCCACAACTCCTCCTCCTCTCCCCTCAGTTCCACCTCCTCTCCATCCCCACTACCTCCCACACCTCCTCCTCCCCCTCTCCCCCAAGTACCACCTGCTCCTTTCCATCCCATCTAGCTAGCTGATATTCTCCTCCTTATTCCCCTCCCCCAAAAGTGCCTTCCACTCGTCCCCCTCCTCCTTCTCACCACCACTACCTTGCCCAACTTCCTCCTCTCCTTCCCCTCCTGCAATTTAGGTTCTGCTGAAACGGGACTCCTCGCACCTCTCGGTCTGTACCTCAGCAATGTGGTATCCATTGATCTATTCCTGGCTGAAGATATCCCATTTATACTATTTTTATTTGTTAAGTGCCGTGGGTGAGCTTACAATATCCTAATTAAAGTTGGTGTAATTAAAGTTGCATTTTGCTTAACAAATTCCGCTGTCCAGCAGAGCAGCCTGTCCCGAGCGAATCAACCACATTGATTGATATTGGAACTGATAGCCAAAGACTTTCAGCAGTTCAGTACACCTCCACGTCTGCCAAGATAATCCTTGTGGGGCTTGGGAGGTGCTTCTGGTTTATCTCAATGCTTCTGAAAACATTAATACAATGTTGTGAGATATTGCCAATATTAGGTGATTGTTAATGTAAATAGTTCATATTCACTTACAGTGGGCTGTAAGTCCTGAGGCAAAGAGAATTAAGTTCAGTCAATCAATAGTTTAAGATTATGCTCCCGACTGGATTACTGCTTCTCAAAACAAACATTATAGACTTTATAACTTCAACATTTCAGCTCTACAAGCTCATTATTTTATTTTTTTCTTTCATTTTCAGCAGTCTCACTAAGTTGGGTGAGATGGCCATGGTTTCTAGAAGAGGCGTTGTCTTCATCATGGGTGTTGTCTATATCTTTAGAGGCGCCCCTATAGAGCTCGTTAGTATGCCCCTTCCAGTAGACCCCCATGGGACCTCTGAGATCGTAAAATATGAATGGGTTTCAAGGGAGCGAAAGTAATTATTTTCTGGTCCCAGTCTTTATATGCCCTGGATTACAAATGTGTTGTTTGTGGACTTAAATGATACATTTCATGCAAAGAAAACCAAAAAAATTTGCAAGGAAGTTTGATAATGTTGTGAACTACAGCCCCTCGCTGCTTTTAATGCGAATGATATACGTCACAACCAGACATGGCGATCTTTCACCTCGAAAGAGGTGAAAACCATTATAAGTTGGGGCATGTGTAGATTTTCAGTTATTCCGATGGGGAGATTGTCGGTCTTGTCCGCGCCAGTCGCAGGGAGCATGACATCACTCACATACGAGACATGTAGTCTTTCTCATTGTGTTTTCTCTACAGCCTTTAACTGAACTATTGCACAATAAACGGTCAAACGCTTGGTCAAAATTATAATTTAAATCCACAACCAATATATGTGTTATCCAGGGCATATAAAGACTAGGAAGAGAAAATAATTACTTTCTCTCCATTGAAACCTATTCATATTTTATGATCTCAAAGGCCCATGGGGGTGTACCGGAAGGGGCGGACATACGAGCTCTATAGGTATTCATCAATAGGGGCGTATTCATCTGGAGAGGCTTGTCTTCTTCAAGAGGGCGTGGTATGCAGGGTAGGTGTGGTAAGGGTGTTCTTCTCTGAGAAGGGGGTGGTTTTCACCAGATCAGGTCTTGATCAGTGGTGTTGTCTGCATGAGGTCTTCAGCAGGGGTTGAAGGTGTTAAATATGCATGAAACGGAACAGGTCTAGGAGTGCAGAACTCTCAGTCTCTCCCTCAGGTACCAAATGACTCTCCGCCAATTTAGCAAATTATATTTCCATAATTTTCTCTTTATTGCTCTTGTTAGAGCTCTAGAGATTAATGTACCTGCCATGATAATTCACCCTGACAAGCTCAATACTTTCTCTGACCGCAAGGAAAAAGTTAAGCTATCCACAAGAAAGTGAGAGAGAGAGAGAGTGCGAGAGAGAGTGCGAGAGAGAGTGCGAGAGAGAGAGAGAGAGAGAGAGAGGGGGAGAGAGGGGGAGAGAGAGAGAGAGGCAATATAAATAGACAATGAAAAAGGGAAAGGGTGAGGACAAGAGAACCGGAGAGAGTGGAAAGAGATAGAGGGGGGGAAGAGATAACAGCTCACTCTGGAGAACAGATCCGTTTTAAGAGTCCTAGATATAAGAGAGGAGGAGGAAGAGATAGAGGAGAGGAGGAGGCCGAATTAAGGAGAGGACGGTGTAATGTGAGTATGTGGCAGCAGGTTAGAACCCGGGGTGTGAGGAGGAGTGATAATTACACAGATAGAGGTGTGGATGAGGAAAAGAGGCCAGAGAACATTAAGGAGACAGAGAGGAAGAAGGATAGAGAGAAGAGTTGGAGATAAAGGAGAGAAGGAGGAGATAGAGTGGAGAAGGAGTCAGAATTAAGGAGAGGACGGTGTAATGTGAGTGTGTGGCAGCAGGTTAGAACCCGGGGTGTGAGGAGTGATAATTACACAGATATTAACACTGCCTACCTGAGGAGGAGGCGCACCGCAGAGAATATTATAATGAGGAGCTGGGAACCATCCGCGGAGGAGGAGAAGTGGGAGGAGGAGGAGACGTAGGAGGAGGGGGCTATTTGTCGCACGGTATTTAACAA
Organism: Gadus chalcogrammus; assembly: GCF_026213295.1. Classification (NCBI taxonomy): domain Eukaryota; kingdom Metazoa; phylum Chordata; class Actinopteri; order Gadiformes; family Gadidae; genus Gadus; species Gadus chalcogrammus. The sequence continues at coordinate 13,624,465 of NC_079425.1, read as the reverse complement.
CCTAAAGCGCCCCCCAGCCATACCTTTCCATCTGCCTGCCAGCCTGGTTAAACATGTTAGTTTAAGGTATTAGGTAAGAGATCATTAAGTATAGGAATTAGGTTAGAAATGGTTACGGTTAGGTGCTAGGTTAGAGATGGTTAAGTTTAGGTAGTCGTTTAGAAATGGTTAAGGTTAGGCTTTAGGTAAGAGATGGTTAAGTAAAGGAATAAGGTTAGCAATGGTTAAGTTTAGATATTAGTCTAGGGATGGTTATGTTTAGGTATACTGTTAGAGATGGTTACGTTTTGGTATTTGGTTAGAAAAGGTCTAGTTTAGGTATTAGGTCACAAAGGGTTACGTTTAGTAATAAGGTTTGAGATGGTTGCATTTTGGGTGAGGTTTAGTTTAGATATTTTTAGATATGGTTAATTTTAGGTATCAATATGTGTTGTTCTACATCACGTTTTCATGATTTTGCCATGAGATTCATTCACCAACTTGTGACCCGAATGCAGTGTCAAGAAAAACGAGGGTCCTAGAGAACTCTGTCTTTCTGTCTGTCTGTATGTAAGCCTCTCTGCTTGTCCCTATGTGTGCCTCCCTGTCTGTCCCTTCGTCCAACTACTCTCCTATCTGTGTCTCTGTATGACACAGTCTGAATGTTAACCACAGCACTATGTGTATTTAGTGATATAATAAATCAAATGAAAACGGTGAGCTCCAGAGTCTTTTAGTTTTTTATTAAAAGTTGTGCAACATTAAACTCTTTGAACTGGTGTGGTTCTGCGGGACAGTCCTTAATTTCTTGCTGTCATATCCAATTGTGTCTTAGTCAACCAGGGCTTTGCCAATAAAGAGAAAGTTGATTTCAAAGATAAAATAACTGATATTACCGTGGAGCCAATGCCGGGTACTGTCAGAACGAGACGTTGAGTGATTGGCGGTGGTCTGGTACGGCGCAGGCTCTGACCAAAGCAGGGTTGTGGTATAGGTGGCGACCACCAGATGGGAAGCTGGCTGGTGGTTATTGCCTGAATCTCTTGAAACTCTTCTCCAAGTGGAAGGTGTCACAAAGTAGGATTGATGATTCCTCTCATTATTACCGCAGCAGTTTGGGATGAGATGGGGAACATTTTGCTATGCCGACGTGATTTATATATTCTGGGACTCAGGGGCAGGGGAGATTTAACGGACGATAAACGAAAAAGGTACAAAGAAGTAATAATAAAAAACACATGAAAACAACCTTAAAAACCAAGACCAGAAAATGTCCTCACATACTGCTGGTTGCCCACTGCTCTGCACTTCTCAAGCGAAAATTTCCTGCAATTCATTATTATTTTTTCAAGATTTATCGAAAAGGATTTCTATAGCATATTTCACTGGCGGAGAAACAAACAAACAGCCCCTGAGCGCCGTGCTGCGTATTCACAAATGACTTGTGGCTGTAAGGGCCCCGGGTGGCGCTGGGACCCATTCATCCGCTTGATGCCGTTCCCCCGCCACGGCCTCCTCAGAGGACATATTTCTCAGACTGGTGTCATCGCCAGGACGTGTCAGAGCGCCAGGACGGGCCTTGGGAAAGGACGTGCTCAGGAGAGGAAAGTTCTTCTGGTGTTACTTTCCTCCACTCTTCCTCCCATAAATCAGCCTGAACCCCAAGGGCTCGAAAAAGGGCTCCAATATAGGGCTCCAATATAGGGCTTCAATATAGGGCTCCAATTTAGGGCTCATGTAAGACATTTACAAGGCCAATTATGGCTCCAATATATTGACCCAAAATATGGCTTGCATAGGGGTCTAATATATGGCTCCATTATAGGGCCAAAGCAGTATGCCCAACAGTGGTATCTATTCCTATATATATACCTATGTATACACCTATTGAGGCCAATCCAGAGTTTCCCATCTCAATTAAACTAGTAAGTTACCACCTTATCTTAATTTAGGGTTATTTATAAGGTCATTACAGGGCGCTCTAACGGGCCAATACAGGGCCCCGTATTAGGCTAATAAAGAGCCCTCTAACGGGCCAACTACAGTGTCTCCTATCGGGCCTATACAGGGCCATCAAGCGCCCTCTATAGGGACAAGTCAGGTTACCTGTTTTGACGGGTTTGATTATATTGGAAATCTGTAACATTATATTTAGTTCTTACATTTGCTTTCATAAACAGCTATTTTCTAAAATTCCTTCTTCTTCCGTCCTAATTCAGCCCTATTTAGTATATATTTTGTAGAATTGTTTATCTTTTAAATTTTGGATTTACTGCTAATGTGACTGATAGATGTGCACGTGGAGTCGTACACGTGAAGCTGTGTCTTTGAACAGGAGGGAGGGAGAGGAATGGCAGACAAAGTTGTGGCAGGGAGGCGCTTCTCTTTTAAACATAATAAATCCACTGTAGCTTCGACCGAACAGCAAACACAGAGAAGAGATTTTTAAACAGATTTGAAAAGCAGCACTTAGAGGTTATGGTTTCTCAAAAGTAGCAGTCAGACATTAGAAGGAGGTTACTGGGATGTCGAGTTAAGTTTTATGTGCAATGTGCTCTTTTTCAAGAGCAAATCCACTGCAAGGTCAGTTGAATCCTTTGGAAAGTGTTCGCAATTAAGTTTTAGTATCATACAGTCTTAATGACTTTCAAAAATACTTTTCTCAAGTAAAGGAGAGGCATCAAAACCATAAAAAAGTATTATTTTAATGTTTTTTATTAATCATTTAACTTTTATTTGCTTGCCGTTCTAACGAACAAATAAAAAATAAGATTGAAGAAAGATGAGCAAAAGGGATTTCCTGGTTCTTTTTCTCATTATCAATAATTAAATTCAATATTAAGGCTGCCTTTGTAAGGACACTAATACATAACTGGGAATAGTGAATAAATTAATTTGTTCATATAAAAATGAATATTATACATTTGAATAGTGAGTGAATGGTGAAATCTACTTGTAAATGCAATATTCACCATAGACACCTTATATATAAAAACTCAAATTTCTGATGGTCATATTTCAATGGTATGCATTTTAGCCACTAGAAACATGAACAAATATGGAGTTTTGTTTGCATTATATTTGTCTAGACACTCATATTTTGTTACTAACTGTCGTTTTACATTTGGTACTTTGTACTATGTTTTCATATTTTATTTGATATTCTATTTATATTATGATTTTTCATCTTGAGCTTAGCAATGCTGACAAAACAATTTCCTCTGGGGTGAGTACAGTGAATGTGACTTCTGTATGTGGTGTCATCCACAGTTGGTATTTAAACTACTTTTTCAAACCAAAACTTCCTCTGTGGTGACAGTAGGGCGGTGGGCAGTTGGAACCCACAAAGGCAGATGGGGAGTGAAGTGAGGGCCCCCAGGGACGGGATTGAGGTTCCCCAAGAGAGTGGGGGCTGGGGGTGGGTCACCATATGTCTCAGTTTCACTCCAACAATGGACCACGCGTGCTGGCCTTTAAAACCCTTTGTCTGTGAGCTAAGGCTGCATCAGCTGATTAGGCGAACAACATCACTTCCTGTCTGTGAGCTATTGACGGCGTGCCGCCAGGGGCCTCTCGCTATGTTCACGGATGAGCGGGTTTCCATGGTGAGCCCCGCTGTTGACTGCCCCCCTGGCGAACCTGGCGTGTGCCAGGTTTTTTTCTTATTCATGTTTTCATAAACGGCAGCGGATGAGCTGTCCAATCACAGCTGTGTTTTTGTCCGTTAGCCAATCAGATGTGTGTGAACTTGTTTAAACATTGCAGAGGGAGGCTGAAGCGATGTTTTGAAGTGGGCTACTGTCCATGTGTTTGAGAGTGGAAACAGTTGGTGGGGAGAGATTTGTTTTGACAGATGTCACAGTGAGAGGGCTGACTTTAAACACGTCGCAGAATCACAGGATGGGCTTTAATGAAACCATGTATGGTGATGTGAAGGATCTCAATGATACATGAATGAAATAGTTGTTTGTTGGTTTATGATCTGCAATAACATCACGGTTATTTTCCCTGGACATTTTCCATGTACGTTTGAACGCAGACCAGACCTGCATGGGTTTAGCAAGGGTAACGGAAAATACAATGAACAAATAAAAGCTCTTCATTCATCATCTAATTTGAGAACTAGCTTCATGATTATGCACATGATATTTAATGTTAATATATATATTTATAAGACATACATGTGAAACACCAGTATCGTAGTAAAATACAATGGAAAGGCATGTGTATATATATATATATATATATATATATATATATATATATATATATATATAGAAACGTTGACCTTTTTTCCTGTTATCCAACCTCCCACTGAGTATTTCACACAATGTTTCTTTAGGCTAATTGTCAGAAACCTCATTATAACAAATAACTAGGTGTTATGTCGTTTCTCTCTCCCTTCTTCCCTCCTACCTCCATCCCTCCCCCCTCCCCTCTCTTCCTCCCTTCTCCCTCTGTCATTTCCTCTACACCAATCACATGTCTGCATCTTTCAAATATTACAAAGAGAGGTTGGGGATACACGTCCTTCATGTATAAAACAATTCTGCTCTCCTTCCTGTTTAGGTTTGAAAAACCCTTTTCTTTTTTCTATTCACATTTTCAACATTTAAAAACCCTCCGAAGCTCCTAAATGTTTGCCGTAGCTCCTCCTGGCTACGGAAAATGTTTTCTAATGGCCGATTCTTGTATTTTGACTAATACAGACCTATGCGTGCCCAAATCTTCCAAAACACAAGATCACTGATTGTTAACTTCTGGGTCGCACCCCATGCGTGAGTCGTTAGAGCATTTTGACTCCAGATTGTTCACGCTTTTTATTCGCACCATGTTTACACAGTACATGAAGGCATTGTTGAGTAATGTGGATGCTCTAATTCAGTGACCTACCACCTACAAAGGATCCCCTTTGTAACCTGGAAGTTTAGAAAAGGAAAATTATCTATGGCTGGGATACAAACACAATGGTGACATCCTGTGTATGCTTGAAAATAATCCCCACTCCTTCCTGTTTTTGAAAGTTCCCTCCTCTACTTCCTGTTTGGGTTTAAACCCCCTTGTCTGCTGCCTGTGGCCCTACAGACCCCTGGGCTCCGAGTTCCGGTGCACTGGTGGAATCATCCAGTAGAAGACAAAGATAGCCAGTTCTCCAGCCATTCAGCTGCAGGAACCAAAAAGAGAGCTCTGAGATCAGGTGTTGAGATGATGGAGAGAGGGGGATGCAACCACCACACCACTCTCCATTGTTGACCATCTGTAAGTGTGACACACGCACATGCATGATTATGTTAACACACAGACACCGTCCCAGCCATACACACATACACTCATCCTCACAGCTACACACGCCCACACACGCAGCCTTATAGCTGCACACACACAGACACAGACAGACACACACACACACACACACACACACACACACACACACACACACACACACACACACACACACACACACACACACACACACACACACACACACACACACACACACAGCCAACACACCCAAACACATGCATCCTTACAGCCAAACACACACACACACACACACACACACACACACACACACACACACACACACACACACACACACACACACACACACACACACACACACACACACACACACACAGCTATACACACATTATATACACATAACGTGCGCACATGCACACACACAGACACACACACATGCATCCTCACAGCCTTATACACACACACACACACACACACACACACAAACACACACACACACACACACACACACACACACACACACACACACACACACACACACACACACACACACACACACACACACACACACACATCCTAACAGCCACACAAACACACACACTGGCGTGGACTCCAACTCATTGTGTGACTTTAAACTATTGTCCTTGAGTGAAGGGGAGGAGGAGGGAGATGGGGGATGGGGGAGTTTAGGGAATTGGGAGACATTTTTTATTCCGTTAAAACAATTCTCTCCTCCATACAGATGGAGGCTTGGCTGTAGCTTAGTTGGAGATGGGGTTGAGGAGAGAGGGCTTTTATTGTCCTCTTGTGTGAAGAAGAAGGAGAGGGGAGGAAGGGGAGAATATATATTTTATTGTGTCTTCACAGAGAGAGACAATGAAATGACCGAGAGGAGAATGTGGTCAGTTGTGTCCAACAGAATGAAAGCCCCAACAATATTGTTCAAGTAGACATAGTAATTCAATGAAATCAATGTTTGGGTACCCAGACTTACAGACATACAGTGGAATGAGGCATGAAATCAAAGGATTATTGCATTGGTTTATGTAAAATACAGATAGACACACCATACTCACACCAATATGTGTGTGTCTTTATTTGTATGTGTTTCTTTGTAAGTGTGCTACTATTAAATTACTTATTCAATGATTATTATTGTTTAATAATAATGCTCATATATGAGGAGGCATTTTCTTATTTAAGGAATAAATCCATTAATCCTTCAATTCAACTACAACTAACATTCTCACAGCGCATTTCACTCACTTATAGCTGACGGGTGGCAATGCCATTTCTAACAAATTACAATCAAATGATAGCCCTTGAATCTCACTTACAGAATCTTGGACTTGACATAAAATAAACCCTGCATGATATGCAAATCATAAAGTGCTCTCAAAACCATTCCTTTCACACAATGTAACAGTTAATACACAATCAGTAACAGTTAATACACAATACTGAATGCAAACTTTATTAGTAGAACAGAGGAAGAATAATATAGGAATACAACTTACTTTAGATTTACTTAACGTAACATTATAACTAGATGGCAGAGGATGGAAATCATATAGGGCTGTGAAACCCATTCCATTCACACACCAAAACAGAAGCAAAAGACGAAGAAACAAAAGAAAACCAGAAAACAAAAATAAACCAGTAAGAGTTGGACCTGTCCTGGTAAAATGGAATTTCAGATAATATCTGTGAAAACAACAGTATGATATGTCACGATGACAACATGGATAGATGGGTTTTATAAGCACCCAGTTAGGAACATCGATGACCACTGATAAGGGGGGTTTAAGGCTTTGGCACCTCAAACCGTTAGTTTTTCGGTTTTTAATTTAAGTTAAACATTCTTGCTGATTCAATGTCAAAATAGACAGGAACGCACAGTAAGACAAGAGTTTATTATTCATTATTATAAATTATAAATTATTATTATTATAAATTATGTAATATTTAGTTCTCTTAGCAGTTGTTTTTATCCAAATCCTATTTATGCTTATGGGTTTTAATCCCGAACGAGATTTTATCCGGAACCATGCAAATGTACCTGGTCCTGAGCGTTCCATATGGAACACAATGACTGGCTGCTCCACCTGATGAACCTCATTCAAGGGGCCAATTGGCAGTCATTGGGTTCCCACTGTGACAGGCCACATCACCAATGGGTGGATTTTTTGTAAATGGCTCAAAATGGATAATCAACATCAAACCTGGTGATGAAATAGTTGCCATTTAATGAATCCCATCGTCAATGAAATGATTGTTAGATAAAACTTCAAACCACTCCGGGTATGTGTGAGAGATTGACACAAGGAACCAAACCCTACGAGACAGCTGTTCCATTGCACCAAATTGAGTTTCTGAGACCACGGTTTTGTTTGGCTATGCTCACCCACACACTGGAACAGTTATGTGCCCGGAAAAGGAACATTGGAAAGGCTATCTGAAGGACGGTTGTGCTATTCGAGCTGCTAATATCGTTAAATCATCTCTGTGTAAACTTCAGATGGCCGTGGAAACCAGACGCCACCCCTCAGATCGGGACGCCGTTAGCCGCTATGTTCAGTAATTAGCTTCATCTGCTAAGGAACGTACGGCGGCCAGATGGCGCGCACCATACCTCCATGGACTGGGAGGGGTGGGGGGGTAGGCAGATGTGATTTCTCTGCTGTGGTAGTCATGTGTACCACCTCCCATCATCATCATCATCATCATCATCATCATCATCATCATCATCATCATCATCATCATCATCATCATCATCATCATCATCGTCATCCTCTCGTCTGTTATGGTTTATTATTCATATTTGAGGAAAGGCCAACAACTGAAGCCTCATTGATTGAGAGATAAATCAATGGTCAAATGATCACATAACCAAATGACCAGACACCCTGGCTTGCCTGGAAATCGGACAATCCTTAATTGCTTGTTTAAGAAGCCATGATCAATAGGCCTGTTGTCTTGACAACTCCCTGGAATGGATTGCAATACAGCCAGACAAACATCAGTGTTATGCCGTGTTTGTACTTTTTTTGCTTTATACCCACTAGATAGGTGGATGACGATGATGATGATCTACGTCAAAAGAGAGGACGTGCTTTTGCTAGAATTTTTTTCAGAACAACCGTGTGTTTTACCGGCCATTTTATAAATAAAACCCCTACTTCTGGAATCTTGATTAGGACCAGGCCAGTTCTGTTCAGTCTTGCACAGATATGGTCCTCTACACACTTGTCTTCATACAGTATTGGTGTACATCAGTTCTCATACAGTATAGGAGTGGATCTTACATCACACAGTATATATTACATGATTCAGTATAGGTGTACATCTTGCAGATTGCAAGGATGAAAAGTACTTGTCTGTTTGTGAAAGTGTGTTTGGCGATCTTTAGAAAGAGTGTGACATCATATAATAATTACAAAAACACAAGAACTTGTCTAACCACTTGGCACACAGACACAAACACACAGGTACACAATTCCATTCCACACACATGTGCGCACACACACACACACACACAGGGCCCTATCTTGCATCCGGCGCAATTGACTAATCACTGGCGCATGTGTCGTTGCTAGTTTGCAACTGGCGCAGAGCGTTCTTTTCCCTCCTGCGCCACACGTCGGTAAATTAGGGAATGATCTTGCTTCCCAAAGGGGCGGTTCGGCGAAATGAGGAGGCGTGTTCTGGCGTGAACGTTCCCCGGTGCTTTTTTGCAGTTTCAGAAACCACTTGCGCCACAGACCAGGAAATACCTGGTTTAAAGTCAGTGGAGCGTTGTTCAGATGCAATTTTAAGGGCGCATGCATAATGTTGCTTGTGCACCTCACACATACACATTGCTTCTCTCATCTACCTAGCCACACATTCTTGGTAAATTACTTGGGAATGAACATCTGATACAGCGGTAATAAGTTGTACTTTTAAATCAACACATCTGCAAACATGCCCATAACTTTTAGGATTGATGAGTATTTGATCGTGAGTAAACATTGTTTTACCGCGAGTGAGTGTTAAAAAGAATGAATGAATGCCGGCGCGCGTGTGTGTATGTGTAAAAGAACACACACATACACACACAGACACACACACACACAGACACACACACACACACACACACACACACACACACACACACACACACACACACACACACACACACACACACACACACACACACACACACACACACACACACGACACACACACACACTCTTTGTTTGGCACTACGTTGTCTTTATTTAAGTTTATGTTTCATTCATCTTTTGCTTACATCTTAGCTTTTATAATCTTAAATGTGAAAGCAACTCTGGCCTTTATTGTGTGTATGTGAGCATGTTGGCTGATATTTACTTCAGCAGGTTTGCATTCCATGTCTGGCAGCAGCTCCAGGTTTACAGTAACCATAAGCTTCAAGGCAGAAGACAATGCTCCAATTGTCTCTTGGAGCATCCGCCCCATGACAAGTGTTTTCCCTTCTTTCCTTTAGTTTTCTTCCTAGCAAACACTTGAGGTGGTTCACAAGCTGAATGAAAAGTGTCTAGTGGCATGACATTCAAGTTTAGTTTAGATGATTTGTAACCGCAGTTGCCGTATTAAAATAACAATGCAAATAGTGCCGCTTCATTGCTAGAGAGACACAGAACCTTATTCACAAACCCAGCAGTAAAATAAACCTCCAAGTCTGTTCGTTTAACAAAGCACTTTTCCCCCTCACGTTTATCAATACTCAGCACATGATGTAACTTAAGCCGAGGAACAGAAATATTCAGTGTGTACACTCTCCCTCTCCTACCCGCAAGAGGACCCTCCTGCAAATAGGTTTCCTTATCTCTGAATGGGTCTGTGGTTAGCTGAGGTTTAAAAAGTCAGGCAGAGCAGCATCTCTAGTAGTGGAATACCACTTATTACAACTCCACTTCCCATTGGTCCAAACTCCTTCTGCTGATGCCACTCGCCATACAGGCTGTGGCAAGTGGCATCTCCGAGCACTAATTGTGTTTGTGTGTGTGTGTTTGTGTGTGTGTGTGTGTGGTTTTATATGTTTGGTAATGGGAATGGAATCGTGTAGGGTGGTGTCTTTGTGTGTTCGGTGGTGTGTTGGTGATGTACTTAATATTTGTTTTGTGGTGTGTTTGGTGATGTGTTCTGTGTTGTGCTTGTAAATGTGTTTGGTGGCGTGTATGGTGCATGTTTGGTGGTGTGTTTGTTGATGGGTTTGGTGGTGTGTTTGGTGATGTATTTATTGATGTGTTTGGTGGTGTGTTTGGTGATGTATTTGTTGATGGGTTTGGTGGTGTGTTTGGTGATGTATTTGTTGATGGGTTTGGTGGTGTGTTTGGCGATGTATATATTCATGGGTTTGTTGGTGTTGTTTTGGTGATGTTTATATTGATGGGTTTGGTGGTGTGTTTGGTGATGCATATATTGATGGGTTAGGTGGCGTGTTAGTGGTCTTTTTGGTGATGTGTTTGTTGGTGTGTTAGGTTATGTGCTTGGATGTGTTTGTTGATGGGTTTGGTGGTGTGTTAGGTGATGTGTTAGGTAGTGTGTTGTGTTTTGTAATGTGTTTCATATTGCGTGTTTTACCGTCATATTGCGTGGTAAAACTTCACCTGGATAATACATAGTTATGTATCAGTTGGGTATTATTGAGTATTATTTGAGTGCCCTTGATTTTCAGTTTAGTATCAACATTGTCTCAGTTTAGGGGCAGTATTAGGGGCGTATGTAAATTTCAGTATGATTTTGCATATTACCAACAACATCTCAAGTGAATAGGACCTAACATTATTTATTTCTTTATTTATTATTTTATCAAGTAACCTGCGTTTAATATATATATAAATATATATATATATATATATTGCTGTATGTGCAGTAGACACTCAGTTACATTACTTTTTTATATCTGTAGAGGATCAATAGACATTAAGTAAACATTCAACTAACAATAATATTTTTTCAGCAGAGCTGCACTTTAGCCGAAAAGTTTCTGAAGACAGGTGGCTTCCAAATTCTTAGAGTAGGCCAACTTTTTGGTGAAATTGACGACAGGACTTAAGCTACTTACTCGAAAATAAATCACACGGGCTATATTCATCTTCTTATACAAATTGTACATTTTATCTAACACAAATGACCTGTAACAAACAAAATTCAGTAAATTGGCAGATAACGCTTGTCAGATAAGGGGGAGGGGGGGGGGGGGGGGGTGGGGGGGGTTGCTGGTGATGAAGAAACACAGTTTAATTTTATTCCTTAGCCAAAGGAATGTTTAGCCAAAGTCAAAATACTGGAATATATTTTACGGTTACAGGACAGGGATATACAAACTGTGGCACATTTTGCAGGAGCACGGTGTACAGATTTCTCATGTCTGGAACGTACATTATGGAAACCCAGTTCCCACAGTAGCGTGATGACTGTAAATCCCTCACACAAGGCCATACTGTACAGTACGTCAGCCGTGTTACATTGTGTTGTATCGCGAGCAAGTTTAACTGGTTGTATTCACACCAGGCAGCATATTTGGAATGTGTCATTTGTGTACTCACTCTATCTCTGCAACGTGTTTGCAGTTTGGACGGCAGGGGTAGTGTTGCTAGCCGACATCCCACCATCTACCGGCTGTCTGTTAGAGGGCATCTTTATTCATTAAAGACAACAATCACTTCTTCTACGTGAGGAGACGGAGGGTGTCTTCCACCCTGCTTCTGGAAAAAACAAAGATCCAGCGTCTCGTTTAAACAACAACACCTGGTTCGGTTACACATCCGCCAGCACTGCGGAGACAGCCGTCAGACGGCAGGAGAGAGGGGAGAATAAAAAAGGTTTACCGATTTGATCAGACTGCGAGCCAGTGATTTCTGTCAATAAAGTCATGAAGATGCCGGTTCCAGCCAATCAGGCGCCAGAGGGCCGGTGTTAGAGACCAATGAAGCATGAATGCACGGAGGCCGACCGATAATCTTTAGAATAATGGCTTTATGGTACCATATTTTATACAGTTCATATTCATGTCCTGCCAGCATGAAGGTCATAAACCAGCCCCCCTCATTCGAAACCCTTTAACATTTTCTGTTTGTAATAGTTCCCAGCATTAAATAGTTCATGGTAGAACGGCTTGATAAAGAACTACATTATTCACAGTATTTCTTAAATGGTTTAGGAAGGCTAGCCTTTAAGATTGTGGTGACATTGTCATAGTTATTGTAAGATATGTGTAATTATCCTTTAAAGGAGACGTATTATGGTGTGAACATAGTATTTGAGTTCCAGAAAACATGTTTTTGAAGCGGTTTGCTGGAATCTCAAAAAATCATGTGCAGACTCTTTTCAAAGTTTGTATGCGTTTGGAAACATGTTGTTTTCTTAATATTTAAAGAAAAACCCTCACGCTCAGCTATTTTCTAATATGAGACTACTTCATTCATATTTGTTGCCTGCAACATCAACCATGTTTCAGGGAAATCTGGATCATTGACCTCAATGGTCTGGGATTTGCGTTTGCCATTGGCCTCAAAAAGGACCAACAACGTTTTCTTATTTTCTTTCCCAACACGCATATGAAGAAGTACTCTCCTATACTAGAACATAGTGGGACGGTACCCCTTTAAACCAAAAAGGGTTTATATGTAACATTTATAAGTGTGATATGAGTACGTATTATGGTATTAAAATAGTTTCCATTTAAGATTACTATGTATCAGTATGACGCAGGGCATGATTCATCCCAATTAATTATATAAAAGCCTTTCATTACAGCTACCTATACATGATAAATAGTAAATGGACCACCTAAAATGCTTTACATTTGGTGCTTTGTTATACAGCGCCAGCTGTGTCAACAGCCAGCTTGTAGGGGGCAGTTTGGGTTAGATGTCCTGCTTAGCGACACCTGGACTCTTGGCCAGGATGACCAAGGGATTGAACCGGCATGCTTTTGTTGCCAGATGACCTGATCTACCACCTGAGCCACTGCCGCCGTTATTCGTGCTATATAGATAATTAGTATACTGGTACGTCTTATTTTTCTCTCCAAAACGAAACCACTACCCCTTATACTTAATACTTGAACTACCTACCCCTAATCGTCTTAGCCCCTACCTGACCATAACCCTCTTGGCCCCTACCTAACTCTCTTATCCCCTGCCTAACCCTCACACTTTTAGCCCCTACCTAACCCTCTAAGCCCCTACCTAACCATAACCCTCTTAGCCCCTATCTAACCATCATACTCTTAACCCCTATCTAACCCTCTTAGACCCTACCTAACCCTAACCCCAAGAGCTAAATACTTCCTAACCCTTGCTCTCTTAGCCCCTACCTTACCCTCTTAGCTCTTGCCTGACCCAAACACATCTACCTAACCTAAGTGTAATCTTTGAAACTCTTACACACCAAATGCAGGTGACTCTGTTAAAAGTGTTGAAACCCTTTTAAAAACACCAGACTCGCCTGTTATCTCAGCCTCTTATCAACCTGTAATTTCCATGAAAGCGCTGGGCTTTTAACACATTTGTCTCTTTCTTTAATATTTAAATAGAAGATTGAAGATTTTGTAATTACTAGTGATACGCAATTTTAACCAGGCGCACAGATACACACGCAGAAATTAACATGCACACATGAACACACACAAACACACGCTATTATTATCTCACATATACACCACTATACTCATACCCACACATTATTATACTCCTTTTACATGTATGTATGAGAGTGTATAGTCGTGTATGTGAGAGAGTATAGTAGTGTATGTGAGCGAGAATAGTAGTGTATGTGAGAGAGCATATGTGTTTATGCAAGAGAATATAGTAGTGTGTGTGAGAGTATAGTTGGTTATGCAAGAGAGTATAGCAGTGCACACGTACACTCGGCATACACACACACACACACACACACACACACACACACACACACACACACACACACACACACACACACACACACACACACACACACACACACACACACACACACCAAACACATTACTTAAAGGCCCTGCTGCAATGGTGGGCTATACTCCTGAGAGAAAGGGAGAGAGAGCAAGGGTGTGAGAGAGAGAGCGAGAGAGAGAGAGAGAGAGAGAGAGAGAGAGAGAGAGAGAGAGAGAGAGAGAGAGAGAGAGAGAGAGAGAGAGAGCGAGCAAGGGTGTGAGAGAGGGAGAGGGGGAGGGAGGGAGGGAGGGAGGGAGGGAGCAAGGGAGGGGGAAAGAGAGAGAGAGTTAGAAGGGGAGAGAGAGAGAGAGAGAGAGAGAGGGGAACACAGTAATAGAGAGAGAGCTTATTAAGAAACATCCATCTACATCAAACCAGAATTTAGCTCCCTAATCTTCAAAGGTTCCTGATAGATATATTTCCATTATCTGAGATATGTAAAGGGCGATACTTCTCCCTCGCTCCTTCCCTCCCTCGCTCGCTCGCTCGCTCCCTCCCTCCCTCCCTCCCTCCCTCCCTCCCTCCCTCCCTCACTCTTTCCCTCCCTCACTCTTTCCCTCCCTCCCTCCCTCCCTCCCTCCCTCACTCTATCCCCCCAGTGTTCAACAGTGTTTGGCAGGAAGGGGAGACGCGTGAGTGGGGGTGTTGATTTTGGACGGTGTGGCGGGGAGAATAGTCGCTGTTTCTGTGAAATCCTGCTTAGTCACGGCGTGCTGGGCCTTTGTGGTCGCTGACACGCTGGTTGGCGACCAGCGACTCCCTGAGAGAGACAGAGAGAGAGAGAGAGAGAGAGAGAGAGAGAGAGAGAGAGAGAGAGAGAGAGAGAGAGAGAGAGAGAGAGAGAGAGACCGAGATTCTACAGAGTGGGCAAGGAGACTGCCTCTTAGTCCACAATAACAATGAGGGAGAGGGAGATAGAGAGAAGGAATGTTGCAGAGAGATGGGGCACTGGGGTGGGGGGATGGGGGGGAGAGGCCTGAGAATCCCAACAGAAGACAGAGAGACTCAGTGAGATAGATATTGAAACAGAGAGAGAGAGAGAGAGAGAGAGAGAGAGAGAGAGAGAGAGAGAGAGAGAGAGAGAGAGGGGGGGGTGGGGGAGAAGGGAGGGAGAGGAAGATGGAGATGAGAAGAGGCATAGAGAGGCATAGCCCGATTTAATTTATTTGAAAGAGAACAGTGAGGGAGAGATGCAAACAGAACGATTGAGAAAGAAAGAGAGATAGATGAGAAAGAGGGGGAGACTTACAGAGAGAGGGGGTTAGAAGGAGATAGAGAGAGAGAGAGAGAGAGAGAGAGAGAGAGAGAGAGAGAGAGAGAGAGAGAGAGAGAGAGTCAAACAGAAAGACACAGTAGGAAAGAGAGTGATAGGGGCATATTTATTTATTTATTTGACAGAGGCAATGCATTGCTCATTAGCAGTGCCAGAGTTAGCTAATTTACTTTACTCCCTGGGCAGGAAACAGAGGATAACATCTCCGTTAAAAGGGAAATTGTAGTAGCAGCATAGTATAGTATGTCTGAGGATTTGATTCTTGAGTATAGTTCCGCAGTGGGGGTGTGTGTCCAGGCCAGGGTTTAACACATGCCGGTAGGCCTGGCTGCCAGCTGAATGCTAATTGGAGGAGACAGAATGGAGGGAACAGTGAGTCCATGAAGGCCGGCTGGGAAGTCTGGATGGGACTCCCTCGCAGCACACCAGGAGGGCACACTGGGCTGATTAAGTAGCTGATTATGTCACCAGAAGGCTCATCGGGCCAATCAGATGGCCAGAACAGCCAGCGAAGGAGGAGAAAATGTAGAATAGTGTTGGTGAATGCCAAACGCTGTTGGAGACTTGTTGCAGACACAGGGCATGCTGTGGGGACAAGATGGCTGCTACTCAGATATATTCTGATCCAGCTCTACTTTATAAACATCTATACTCTACTTAAATATATGCTGACCAAGCCCTTCTTTATATACATATATACTCTACTCAAATATGTTCTGACCCAGTTCTAAATTATACACATCCACACTCTACTCAGATATTACACTGACCCAGCTGTACGTTATACACCTCTATACTCTACTCCCTGACTTGATGAGAAGAAGGAGAGGGAGATTAAGTAGAGAGATGGTGAGGAAAGAGGGATAAAGGGCCAGAGAAGGGAGAGAGAAGCAAGGGAGACGGAGAGGGGAGGGGAGGGAGAGAGAAAGAGAGAGGTAGTCTTAATGGATGGAGTGTTTTCTATTACTGTCTCTGAGCCTGTGAGATGGAATTCCTGCAGTGCATGCTGGGAGCTGATCTGCCTCTGTGAATTGTGATGAGTTCCTCTCTCATTCCTTAACTCTACCTCTTTCTCTACTTCCTCTCTCTGCCTCTCTTCTCTTAGCTATACCTCTCTCTCCTTAACTCTACCTCTCTCTGTCTCTCTCTCCATTACTCAACATCTGTCTCCCTCTCAATTTCTCCATAACTCTACCTCTCTCTCCCCCTCTCTCTCTCTCTCTCTCTCTCTCTCTCTCTCTCTCTCTCTCTCTCTCTCTCTCTCTCTCTCTCTCTCTCTCTCTCTCTCTCTCTCTCTCTCTCTCTCTCTCTCTCTCTGTCTCACTCCTTTACTCTATCTCTTGCTCTTCAACTTCAATAACAATCAGTAGTGTGTTCTATATTAAAGTATGTGGTATAGTCGTTAGTACAATCTATAGTATAGCCTGCAGTAGGCTAGTCCACAGTAAAGCATTCTGCAGTACAAATGTTATTCTATACTATTTACAATAGTCTATACTAACTGTATAATAATATTAATAATAATAACAATAATAATAAAAATATAACTTCTTATTTTATTGTAAATAAGTATATTTCAAGAATCAAATCCAACATACCACCGGCTGTACCCTTGTATAGCATCAGTGGTACACATACCATAGGTTGAAATACACTGGCCTGAAGTACATTCTCTAGTATTCTCTACGACAGTCTTTAGTATAGCCTGTAGTATAGCCTTTAATGCAGTCTCCATTATTCTATACTCCAGTCTAGTATAGTCTGTAGTGTTCCGCAGTACTGTATGTTGTACGACCTGCAGTGTTCTGTTATATAATCTGCTGTACAGTGTGATGAAGCCCTCCCCCCCATCATCCCTGCTGTCTTTACACACCCCAGCACCACTTCATCCTCCCCTTTCTTTTAACGCCCTTTGTCACCATTGTTCTCTGTTTCCCCTTTCTCTTTTGTCTTCTTTGTCTCTCGTTCTGACAGCCACCGCCGGGCCCCTCCGGGCGAGGGGCAGGCCACACACTTGTAGGCTTATCAACATATGGGCTGGATATGTAGTGGAGTGGAGATGTATGAAGACATAGATCCCGTCCACACGGAAACACATTTTTCCCCTTATGCAGACTCCAAACCCAATATTTTTTTAAATCTCTCCATCCACAAATAATGCAAAAGAATATTGCAGATCCTCAAAGAGGCATATCAGGCCAGTACATCGCCATAATGTGGCCCATTAATAAGTTACTTCACAAAATAACAAAGTAACAATTGCCATGCAAAGATTTAGGCAGTTTCAAAACAAATTTGTTTTACCTTGCCAGATGAACACACAGAATTTTTTTCGTATATTCTCCTCCTTTCAAGGTGTTTTCCAAAGCTGAACTTTCAGTGGCCAAAAATGTTCTTTCTGTGTGAACAGGAGGCCAAAACTAACCAAAAAACACATGTTGCATCCAAGTGCTATTCTTGTTGAAGCGATATCTTTATTTCTCATTCTGTTCCTTCAAGGTAAAATCTCTGTTTTGGGATATTTTCTTGTTTTCACGCTTGGAAACACGTATTACAGATAAGTTTAATTTCGTAGTAATTTCCATAACAAAACCGCTTTCATTCAAAGACACATTTCCCAACCTTGACATGCAGGAGCTTAATCTGCTCCATAAAACCTGTCAACACATCTCATTAACTTGTAATCGTAGTCAAGTTGGATGAATTGATGGGGACTCTTTTTGGGATAAAAAGTGCACTGATGAAATAAAAATAAATGATCCTGTTGTTTATATGGTTATAAATATGGTAATATGACACAAATGACTCAAGCCTCACTCCTCCTCCTCCTCCTTTTCTCTCTGGAACAATGCACGTTTGGATAATTACAAAAGTAGCATTGGCAATAAAACATGCTAACTAGTATTCTAAAGAGCTAAACAACAAATGCTGGAGTCTTTTGTTGACATTCTGATCATGGTATAAAGTTGACCAGACCTGTCACCTATTTTCCTCTCCCCTCTTCCACAACTCCCTCCTCTCCTGCCCCCCACCACCCTTGTCCCTTCCCATCTCCCTCCCCCTGTCACCCTCTCCCCTTCCTCCAGACACCACTCTCCCTCTCTCCTCCCACACCCACCTCCCCACTGGCACTCCCTCCCTCCCTCCCGCACACAACCCCCTCCGAGACACCCGCCCCCCTCCCCCAGGGGTTCCCTGTCACTTCCTGTGCTCCCAGCGGTCCATACTGGCCCAAACAGTGAGGAGTCATGTGACTCCTCCTCCCCGTCCGACTCCTCCACCTCTTTCACCTCCTCCTTCCCCTTCCCTCATCCACCTCCTTATCTTCCTCCTCCTCTTCCCCCCCAGTCGAGTCGACAGGTGAGGGAGTAACTCAAGCTGTGGGGGCCTGAGCATGGAGTCTGGTCTCCCCATCTGGGTCTGTGTGGAGTCTGGGCGGCTAATCAAAGCAGGGTCTATCCGACAGCTCATCCATCCCAGCCCCGCCAGGCCTTCTCCCCAGCTCCCTCTTCCCAGCTCTCTCATCTCTAACTGGGGCTCTGCTGGTTACTGCGTAGGGTGGCACAGCAACTCTGGGGGACGATATACCAGCTAGAAGTTAGATCACTGTGTGTACCTCTGGGGCCTGCACTGGCTCTATATATATGAGACAGAGACAGAGAGAGAGAGAGAGAAAGAGAGGGGAAAAGCGAGGAAGAGAGGGGAAAGAGCGATCAAGAGAGGGATTGAGGGAGAGGGAGAGAGAGAGAGAGAGAGGAAGTGGAAGGGACGGATAGATAGTGAGAGATAATACATTTGGATAAACTTTAAGCCCAAAGCGTGGAGAGGGCTTTTTGTAGCGCGGCACAAACAACAATGGAGCAAAGCAAACTGAGCGCCGATGTGGCCCTTTTTCACTTCCTTCATATAAATCTTGTCTATTTTGGACGTGAAAATTATTACTTTGTATCTGTCCCCACACAGCTGTCTGTGTCCCGACACGTTGCGTCATCAACTGCGTTAGCAACCCATCGGTAACCATGGCAATGGCGTGTCAGGTTTGTTGCCAGATTCTGAAAAGCTGAAAATATAAAAAAATACTAAAAGCAGGTGCTGTGAAAATGATCTGGATTCTGGGAGGCTACGGTGAGAAGGTACACAGCAGGGAGGGATCCGAATACCCAGGATAAAGATTAACAATTTCAACGGTGTCATCGCTTGTTTCCCCATTGGCAAGCCTCTTTTTTCTTGTTGACAATCTACTGACACTCTGTTGCTAGGCTACGGAGGGAATAAGGCAACTTTATTGATGGCTCGTAAAGCCTCTAAAGTGGATTCAAAAAGTAGTTCTTCCATGTCACAAGTGTATGTTATTTTGGAGAGTAGGGTGTTATAGGACCAAACCTGCAGAAGCATGGTGATGATAGAGAGTGGTGTGTACTACTACACTAAGTCTGTGCTACTTTCTGGAGTGCATAATGCAAGAGTCATACTGTATAGTATTACAGTTATACCGAATATAACAACGACTTTATAATATTGCATATGGATAATAGTTCTTATTCATTCCAGACAGGAAATTCAGGTGTCACAGCAGAGAAAGAGAGAGTATAGGACAGTAAGGAATAAAGAAAGCATTAGTCCAATTAGGTCCATCAAAAATGTAATACAGAAAGATGTGTATAATACTTCCCTTAAAAGATGATACTGTAGTACTAATGTATAAAGCGGTGCGTCTTCAGTTGCAGGGGTTCAGTTTTGTTGTGGGGGCGAGGGAGGGGTTCTGCTCAGGTTGCATACGCACCACCAGATGTCACACATGCCAGACACAAAGTAAGAAGCCGAAACTGAATTAAGCATGCACTCATTCTCAACCGCAGATTCTTTATGCAGCTGTATTTAGTTTCCAATTTTATTTTTAACTCTAAAAAATGCCCATCATAGCTTGCTAAGGGCATGACTGTATAGTATTACAGGAATAGGATATAGTGAATGAGTGAGTATATAATACTACAGTCAGAGTATAATTCTACACTGTATAATAAAGTTTAATACTTTAGTCCTGTATGGTGCAACAGTACTATGATAATAGATGGAACCCCTACAGTAAATACAACAGAAGAATAGCACAGCTAATAAACCCGGGTGGCTGGGTGGTAGAGAATCAGCTCCGCTCCTCTGGTCCCAGGAGGTGAGTGCACAGACGGCCATTCCTCAGCCAGGAGAAGGATTTGGGTTAGAGGAGGAAGCCCAGAGGGTTTCCACAGTGACAACGGAACAAAGACCCTTACTTTATCATTAATTATACATTCATACAAGCTTTACTATACATAACACACATTCTTATTATTTACGATAGTTAACACTTTCATGTTTATTACTTTAGTGCAACACATTCATACTATCTTTGTTCTATAAATAACATATACATTTCAACTTTTGTACGTACTAAAAATCGAACTACAGAGAGAACAATAAACAGGGACTTGATCTAAAGTAGCGCAAACAGAAAAAAGTTTCGAACTTTATTCATTAAAGGTCTGACAGAAGAGCTAGCGTCTAGAAGTGTCTGTGAGGTGAGGAAGAAACTATGAGAGCCTGAGAGGAACAACAGAATGTGGGGGCAGTGTTAAGAAGTTAGGTGAGTACAAGACATCTTTTAATCACCTAGACCTACATACCGAAGAGTCCAACAAAAATAGCTCTGTTACCTTTCTCTCTCTCTCTCTCTCTCTCTCTCTCTCTCTCTCTCTCTCTCTCTCTCTCTCTCTCTCTCTCTCTCTCTCTCTCTCTCTATTCCCTGGATACCATCTCTCCATCACCTCCTCCTCCTCCGTTTGCTTCTACTCCTGTATGCAGGAAAGAAGAATAGGAGGGGACAAAAGAGTAAGAGAATTGGGACGTTTTGGGCCTGAAGCAAATAAAACAGAGGTGGGGAATCAATTTTATCATCCAATTATCATTTTGTCCTGACCTATGTACCCTCAATACCACCGCTTTCAGTAATAGAATCACACTTTACCTTGTTTTTTACCCTTCACACACATTACATTTAGTAGACGCTCAACGCTTCTGCCCTTCGATGTATGTGTGTGTGCTTGTGTGTCTGTATGTGTGTGCGTGCCTGATGCTCATAGATGCACATCACATCAGCATCAATTTGTTATTTGAAAATCCATGTGAATATAATTGAGCTCCGCATCAATAAACGTGTTGGTAATTCAGGACTTGTAAGCCATGCACGAAACCAGCAGCACACACAAACACACAAACACTCTCCTGAATCAGTGTGATTAATCTGAGCATTCTGGGAAATTGGCCAGCATTCATTTGTAAACAAGGTAACCTCTGCTTCCAAAGTCACGCGTCGTAGAATGCGGCGTGCACTTCGACTTCCTTTTATGTGGACACGCAAGCAAGAAATATAAACAGGAAATGGACGCATCTATCAAAACTGTCAAACTGTCAAACGTTCTCTCACCAGACAAAGCCCGCCAGCGAAATCGTGGGGAAAAGCACTAACAACAAAGCGAGCAGAGAGTTGAATCTGTGGTTGGTTAAAACCATTACATTCATGTGACTAAACATCTTCCTTCTAGTCAACAGTCTCCTAGAGCTTCATTAACGGGTATGCTGCAGTCACCAGCTCTGCCTCCTAACCCTACGGCTCAACGACCTTCCAAGGGACTGAGGGAACAAGGACAGAGGGAACAAGGACAGGGGGAACAAGGACAGAAGGAACAAGGGCGGAGGGCTGGATAACTAACATCAGGGTTGACTTTCACTCTCTTGTCCCCTGAATATCCTTCCTGACTTCCCTGGGATGGCACCATGCGTTGAGGCTCTTCCGGGGTTCTATTTAGACGGTAGAGGTGACCTGCTCCACAGCTCACCTAATGTTGTCCTGGACCAACCCTAGGGGGTCTGGGTTGCTTGGGGTGGTGTTGATCTCTCTCCTGACTCCTAAGGAGGTGTGGAACAAAAAAGAGAGGCATAGTTACCAATGGGAGGATCTCTATTCAGCTCGGTGAGGCTTTAAAAACAGGCTATTCTCCAAGTCCTGAACATTGCTATTGGAGATCTATATAATATAAAGCAATTTAAGAGAATCATATAATAATACATTCCCCACCCACTATTGGCTCAATACAGAGGGAGTGGATTTCAGTTTTTATGAGTAGAGAAATATATTGTTAGCCTTGTATAGCCTTTAAACCTCTTTAGCTCTCTCTCTCTAGCCTATATTTTTCTTTTGTTTTCCCTCTCTTCTCATATGGTTATTGAGTGGGGTGAGAGGAAAGAAATAAAAGAAATAAAAAATATGTAACCATAGGAGTTTTTATGCTTATGTATACATTACGAGAGAGTGATTCTTGATTCTCCTCTCTTGGAGAATCAATATCTGGACATAATTCCAGCTCTGGAATAATTACAATAAATATGTCTGGTTATGGTGAAAAATTGTCCAAAATGTATTGTTGTCATTATTCATAGTTGCCCTACTGTGTTAGTGTGTGTGTGTGCCACACACACAATCACACACACACACACACACACACACACACACACACACACACACACACACACACACACACACACACACACACACACACACACACACACACACACACACACACACACACACAGGTCGATATATTTCTATATGACAAAACCTGCCTATAAATATTTAGTTCAATGCATCTTATTTGGTTAGCCTGAAAAGGGCTATAATGAATACACAATGCTAGATATTGTTTGTCTGCCAATCGGTCTAGAACATCTGAGGTTTGTCAATAACTGTAAAGTAATATAGTGTTATCTTAGCACAATCTAAAATATAGTCATACTAGTATTAATATGTATGTAAATATAGACAATATGACCTTCATCACAGATTCAATTCTAACTTTATTTAGTTTTATATGAAATATTCATTCCTCTCTCTGTCTCTCTTTCTCCCCTTCCTCTCTCTATCCTCTCCTTTTCTCTCTCTCTCTCACTTTTTCTGTCTCTGTCAGTCTCTCTTTATCAGGATGAACAGGGTCAGTCTATCTCTCTCTTTCTGTTTTTGTGCCGGTCTGTCTTTATCCCCCTCTCTCTATCGCTGCGTCCGTCACTCTTCGTCTCTTCCTCATGATCATCATAGTCTTGATCTGTCTCCTTCTGTCTATCTCTCTGTCTGAGATCTAGATTTCTTTTGCATGATGGGAACGTCAGCCCTGCACTTTGATCCAATAAACATGGAGACTAATTTCCCCCAGTATCCAATCCCCTACTTGATCTTATCCGTCAGCTGCACAGAACTGCGCGTGCTCAGTGGCAAGACGTGACACGCCCGCACAGCTCCCCCTTAAACTCAGAGATGCCATTAATGACTGTTCTAGCAGGAGCTCACAACCACGTCAAATGTGCCCTGTAGAGGCAAAAACACGCCCTGCAGAGACAAATGCAGTCAGAGTCAAACACATCCCCAGAAAAAATCCCCCCACAGAGTCAAACGCACCCAGAATCAAACACACCCAAAGTCACCCCCACCCTGCAGAGTGAAATGCACCCCATTATAGTTCCAGTCTCAAATGGCTTCACAGGCCTATATTAAACAGCACCTCCCTAGCCCGAAGCTCAGTAAAGGTGTTTACGGACACTACCAGTCAGTGTAATAAAACTATCGTAAGCAGCTTGGCTTCACGAAAGCATCCAACCATTGCCAATCTAATTTGTCAAAATGACCTTCTTTTGCTGATTCTGCCCGGGAGTATTTAGCGCCTGCCATGAGGGTAAACAATGGCAATATAGTACTTTGTACTTTTGGATTCAATGTTCGTCATTCATTGCAGAGTTTTTGGTAGTTTGTGGCAGGTCCATGCACCTGAAATGCTCTTGGGCAGAATCGGCACGATAAATACATATTTTGATGAATAATATTGCCAAAGGATGTTTTAGTGACGCCAGGAAAGATGATGTTGTACATTATAGAAAAAACTGCTTAACACAGATGGAAGAGTGAAGGAGAAGGAATACAGAACAGGGATCCCTCCTTCCAGCCAGGGCAGTTGGTATTGGGATATGTGCCATAATGGGCTGATATACGTATAATGGTAGCATGAAAAAGCTAAACAAAGGGTAAATAAGATTAAGGTGCACGTTTACAGGCTGTAAAACTAGGCCACAACGCACAGCCGAATGTTGAGGCCTGGAAAAAGGAAGCCCATGGCGTTGCACCTGTTTTCCATTGCAAAGCAACCATGGAACAACTCCACCTAAACCTACAATCATGAAACAGCTACACCCAAACCTACAACCATGAAACAGCTACACCCAAACCTACAACCATGAAACAGCTACATCTAAACATACAACCATAAAACAGCTACAACCTAGACCTACAACAATGAAACAGCTACATCTAAACCTACAAACATGAAACAGCTACATCTAGACCTACAATGACATAGGCCACTTTTTTCGAAAAGACATGAGGCACTCAGCAACAGGGAGCGACCAAAGCACTTGGTTCCATTGATAACAATTACAAAGAAATCTGCTAAAAACCCCACGGTGATCTTACTTGTTAGAAAATAGTAGATTAAGATAAGTAATGAAAATCAAACACACTTCGAGACAAACGCTCCCAGAGTAAAACACTCAACCTGCTATACTGTGTAGCTCCAGCCTCGACTTGTAAGTTTAGGTGAATTTCTGCTATTTAGGCCAAAACCGTTGAAACTTTACCTGCATTAACTATGGCAACTTTTTGAAATATTTCAACCCAAATGTTGTTAGAGATGTAATACTGATGTTTGTTTTGTGATCCGGTGCTGTTGTGGTATTTCCCAAGTGGAAAATAGTGAATGTTAATAGATTCCGGGGGCTAGTGCTAATGGTGCCACTTAAAGTAATATCATTTTTTGTAATTATGCCCGGAAAACAATATACCCTGATAGGGGTCAGCAAAGTATACACAGGGGTTAGCGATAGAAACGCAGAGTGAAGGTAGCGGTTCCCAAGGTGATAGGGATGCAGGATGCTGAATGGAATGTTGAGGTACAGCTTGTGACCCCCTGTTCAAAGCCTTGCTCCACTCTGCTCCTCCTGCTCCACTCTCTTGCTCCTCTCTCCCCCTTCTGCTCCTCCTCAGCTCTTTCCAACCTTGCCCTTCTCAGGATGACAGGAAGGAAGGTACAATGATGATAATGGAGAGGAAGGTATTATGATGATGATGATGATGAAGAGGATGGTGACGATGATGATTGTGATGTTGGTGTTGATGGCAATGGTGATGCTGATGGTGTTGGGGGTGATGGTGATGATTGAGAGGAAGGTATGATGAAGAGGTATATTTGTTGACCACAATGCGAGAGAGAGAGAGAGAGAGAGAGAGAGAGAGAGAGAGAGAGAGAGAGAGAGAGAGAGAGAGAGAGAGAGAAGAGAGAGAACGGGAGGGAGAGAGAAAGAAAGAAATAGAGAGGGTGGAAAGGAGGATGCTCATACCAAGTCCAAAGAAACACGTTAATGTAAAGAGCAGGTGAGAAAACCTCCCAACCTACTGTTCTTCAGGAGAACTGCTTCGCTTGTTCACGCGGCGTGCAATTGAAGGTTGGCCCAGTTCAGCCGGAGCAGCAGTGGGCAGCCCCCCACTCTATCACCAAGCCAGAAAAACATGAAAGCGCACACACTGAACTCCTTCCAGAGAGCACGCTGACAGAGCGCTGCGCTTTGCAGAGCGAACAGTTTTTACGGTCTGTTGTATCTGCACAGAGACCCTGCACAACCAACGCTACACCAGGGTTAATCAAACTGGGGATTGGGACCCCCCTTGGTGTGACCTGATTTGCAGATGGGGGTCACAAGAACTTTCTACAAAGTATAGGCTGTGGACATGTATTCACATATGTTAAACATGCATAACCTATTTAGAATGCAGGAGGTCCTTGGGATACACACATCCTGTAAATAAACACCAAGTGCATGCATTGATTTATAGCGACAACATTTCTAACATAGGCATAGGCACACATGCTGTTAATGCAGAGGCTGAACTCAGAATAACAAGGGTTTTCAGACCTAAATATGGGATATGCCTGGATAATACCACTGGATAATAATACCCCTAATAATACCACTGGATAATACCCCTGGGTAATTATACCCCTGGATAATACCACTGGATAATAATACCACAGGATAATACCACTGGATAACACCCCTGGATAATAATAACACTGGATGATAATACCCCTTGATTATACCACAGGACAATACCACTGGATAATACAACTGGATAATAATAAAAGTGGATTATAATACCCCTTGATAATAGCATAGGATAATACCACTTGATAATACCACTGGACAATAATATAAATGGCAAATACCGCTGAAAAATACCACTGGATAATAATATATCTTGATAATACTGCTGGAAAATACCATTGGATAATACCACTGAAGAATACAACTGCTTCATACCCTTGGATAATTACCACTTGGTTATACCACTGGATAATAACTTTTGAAAATACCACTAGATAATACCACTTGAAAATACCACTGCTTAGTACCACAACACCTTACGGCCAGTTAATACCAGGTCCAGTACTGGGTCATGTACTTGTGTGAGCTGGTGGTAGATTAAGTAAGGCTTCTATACCGTGATATCCCTCATTATCTAACAGCCCTGGGTCCCCATTCCCCCAGCAACAGGTCCCCAGTCAACGTCCCGAAGCCTGAAGCCCCCGTCCCCAGTCATAGGTCCCCAGCCTTCAGCCCCCCGCACCCATTCCTAGGTCCCCAGCACCCGACCCCCAGTCTTAGGTCCACGGCCCCCAGCACCCAGACTTTTGTCCCCAAGGCCGCAATCCTAGGTCCCCAGCCCCAAACAATCGGTCCCCAACTCCAACCCACTCTTTGCTCTGGCAGCCCCTCGCTATCTGATTGGATGAGCTGCAGTCAGGGAGCCGGACATGCCATCTCCCCCCTCCCTCACTCCTCTCCTCCCTCCCAGGCACCCTCCCTTCCACCCAAAAAAACACTCCCTCACTCCCAACCTATCACCCTCCCTCTCTAACCAAGACATGCGTGCACCACACACACCCACACAAACACACAGAGATAAACAGGGCATAGGGCATAAATTACAGAATGAGAGAGAGAGAGAGAGAGAGAGAGAGAGAGAGAGAGAGAGAGAGAGAGAGAGAGAGAGAGAGAGAGAGAGAGAGAGAGAGAGAGAGAGAGAGAGAGAGGGTTCAGAAGTATCAATATCTTTTTTTTCCGGTTTACAAAACACTGATGCTGATTTAACCAACCTTAAACTCATACAACTTTTTTCAAGCAATTTATGGGTAGGATCTAGCGATTAAGATGAAAAATGTAAATTTACACAAAATAATGAATATTGCTTTTGTAGTGGTAGGCCTCCTGCCTAATGTTGACCTTCTTGGGTGATAATGGTGGTGAGGGATTGTGGATGTTCGGATGTTTGTTCCAGGAGGGGGGAAGAAGGAGCAGGAGGAGTAGGAGCAGGAAGAGGATAATCAGAAGGAGGAAGTGGAGACCTTATTTGAGGAAGAGGTATAATACAGAGAGGTCAGGAGGAGTCACACTTTGATACGTGGACCCAGAGGCGGAATGTAAACACGCTAAAACACGCTAAGACTTTGCCCACACCAAGCTGAGACCAAGGTAGATCCATGCTAACACCATGCTAACACCATGCTATGACCATGCTGAGCCAAAGCCCTTGCTAGCACCAAGCTATATCCATGCTAACATTGTGCCAGGACCACAAAGACCCTAGGGGAAGAGGAACTGTGTCCGAAAGGTGAATCCTTTTTTTAGCACGGGATGAGTTCCATGTCATTGAAACAGTATTCTACGCTCAACACTTTCCAAACACTGTTGTTGTACTCCATTAGCCAGACATTATCATGGATGTCAATGTTGTCCTACAACAAACAGACGGTGGCCCCTGGTTTTTGCCGATGCAATCATTGACCATTTAGTTGGTCAATGATTTAGGTGTATTGAAGTCACTCAGGGATGGACTGGCCCAAAAATT
Source organism: Gadus chalcogrammus (assembly GCF_026213295.1). Lineage (NCBI taxonomy): Eukaryota > Metazoa > Chordata > Actinopteri > Gadiformes > Gadidae > Gadus > Gadus chalcogrammus. The sequence continues at coordinate 13,595,952 of NC_079425.1, read as the reverse complement.
TGGCCCGGGACTTTGGGATGGAGAGGCCTTTTATGAGACCGCGGGAATAGCGCGCGTAGAATTTTGCCACGGTGTAAAATAATAAAAACTAGTCCTTACCCTTATCTGTGGATATGTGCATTGCAACGGCATGTCAATGCTGGGATGTGCATGTGTTTAGAATAATGTGAAGATCACTGGGAAATATTTTATAAGCAATCTTGTCCATGTACAAAATATTACAAATTGCATGTGCCTAGAAAGGTAAATCAAGGCTGAAAATGATCTAAATAGTGCAAGATACAATTATTTTAGTGGAAAAAAATTGTCATACACATAAACAGGGTTTGGGAGATGGGGGCGGGCCGGGGTTTGTTGTGCGTTGCTGTGGTTACCGGTGTTGAAGTGTTCCAATGGTTTATTAGCGGTGGTATCTAATAAATCGCTCTCTAATCAATACTTCATTCACTGCCTCTTCCGTGGGCATTACAATATTATGAATTGTTCTCCGACGTCTCTGGTACTTCCATAATTAGTTTAAGTCATTATTATATTGCCAAACATGCTTGCTAGTGCACCTGTCATAGCTATGCTGCTGTGTCCTGTTCCATTGGTCTCGCTGACAGGGGCGTCGCCGTCAACCTTGGCTTTTCCACGGAAAAGGCTGGTTAATTTAGCACATTTGGCTGCGTCTTGCTCTAACATTTTTTTCCTTTTCAACCTCAACTTCTGAGCGCCACCCAATTCTTTTGCCTCTCCACCACCTTTTTTCCTTTTTGACATTTTCGTATTTCTGTGTAACTTCAGTGAGATCAACGAGAAGTACCGGGTAAGTGACCCGGCCGTGTGTGAGGCTGAGCCAATCAGAAATGACAGACCGCGGAGCAGTCCAAGTTGGGAGGGGCCGTTTGGCCGCTCGCTTTGGCCGCTCGCTTTGCCCCCATACACTGTGGGGCTGCTCCCCCCTCTAAATTGACAGTAATACATCGGCCCCGTTTCACCGTCAGGCAAGAGCTCTGTTTCGCGCTGTAAGTAAATATCCGGCAGCAGGCCACCCCAAATCACGGCTTACTTAACTTTTTATTTATTTTTTACATATTTTACAAAAAAAAAAATATATATATATATATATATATATATAAAAAAAAAAATATATATCTAAAAGAATTACGGCCGGCCGGCTCGGCCTGAAATCGTCCGGCCGTTCGGGAAATCTCCCGAACCTCCCGATGGCCAGTCCGCCCCTGAAGTCACTGCAAACACGCCCAGACGCTCACACACACAAGCACACCCGGCTTTGTTTACCTCCTCCGCTCCACTGCCGCTTAACAAAGACGTTTTAGGAGCGGTGTAGGCACATCAGAGAGCGCTTCCCCATGATCAGAAAGCCACCGCAGTGCTATGGATCGTTTTAATGTGTTTTTTAAACAATGCGACGCCTTCTACACACATTCTGCGGTGTGTGGTGTCGTCTAGACAGAGACACATGCTCGTCTTCCAGTGCCCCTTTATAAAAGTGACACTGAAATAAAAGGCATAGCCAACACATCCTCCTAGTTGTTCAGAAGCCCTGGGAATCCAGGTACCCTACGCTGAATCTGATTTAATAATGAGTTATTGTTGGAATGGCTTTGGAATTAATTAGTACATTGTCGCCATACATCCTTAGAATCGTTGAATATATTTGTGTCTTCATTCTTATAAATTTCAGCATCATCGTCATATTGGTTCAATTTAGGAGCAGCACATGAATGAAACGATCAATACAATCACTTTAACATAACTTAACATTTTGAATATGACCCCCGGTCATTATTGAACACTACAGTAAAATGCAACTGTTAATGTAAAACTGTTGGTGCCACACTGTTAATGGCATTAGATATGATTTCAACATGTTCCAGACTTGAGCACATTCTTGAAGTTCAAAAACATCATCCAGTATTTATTTACAAAGTATCTCTTGCATAAATACTTATTTTTGGCATGCTGTAATGCAATTAGTCAAGGAATTCCTGTCATGTGGTGCAAATTGGACAACATAAGTATTATATGTGTAAATATAGTGTTAAGCGCAAATCATCTCTGAATAATTTCCGTTCGCTCACCCCCCTGATCCGTAGAACACGGTATCTGTTTCCTCTCTGTCTATTCAAATCATTGACGGGAGATCCATAAAACATGCTTTGCCCGTTTGGAGCTGCTGCCAGTCCAGGCCGATGGATCACAGGGAAAACGATTTGCCAGCAGAAACACAAAGAGAAGTGGAAACAGAGGGTCAGGCAGGTTAATGATGTCAGCTGTGATTATCACCAAGTGACAACCAGGTGGGAGCTAGGAGTTGGTATGGCTAGGTAGAGACCAGGCTGTGTTAGCCCACATGGTTCCCTCCGTCTTTAATCCCTATATAGTGCGCATTATTTAGTACACTAGTTAAAGATCAAGTGGTGCATAGAAAAGGGGGTATCCGGACACATCTTATGCACTGGAAATGTCATGTCAACAAGGTCATTTACATAAATAACCTGTCTGTGCCGACCATGTTTATTGGAAGAATATGATGATCAAAAAAGTCAATGCATCATGGGATAAACTCCTTAAAAAAGTATTTATCAGTTGTACACCTCTTTGATAGTACATAAAGGGCCCTATTTTAACAGTCTGAAACGCAAGTGAGGAGGGCCAAACGCAAGTACCTTTGTGGGCGGTTCTATGGCGATGGTGCTATTTTACCGGCGGATAAATGACTATAAATCAATCGAATAAGGGTTGGTCTGAAGTAGCCTAAATACCCGTAGGTGTGGTTTGGGCGTAACGTGCAATAAACCGATGAGAGTGCCATCTCCCATCCCTTTTAAGAGCCATGAGCGCATTTGAATCTGACAAGTTGATATTTTGACAGCGCGTTTGCAGTCTCCGATGAGACAGATGCATGACCACGTGAATTTCAAACTTCAAATGGCTCAGTTTATGGCCAAATAATATGGCCTGATTCACACATGGAATAGCGTTTTCTTCCACAACTTCAAAAATACTGAGTCCTCAAATATATTTCGGCAAAGAAAACTTAACAATTCAATTCAATTCCATACAATTTATTTGTATAGCCCTTAATCACCATTACAGTCTCAAAGGGCTTAACAGGCCAACTATTTATTATATTAACACACATAGGCCTATGATATGCGGCAACTGTGGTTCTATTTAATGATATACGCAATACATTAACAAACATAGTTTCTTACCAGTATTGTATGCATTATCGTTATCGACTTGTTGTTGCTAATATGCATGTGTCCCCCCGTTAATATACATTGCCATGGACTGTATTATGCGTTACGTGTTTAGATTACGTGTGTTTAAACAGATGGATGCACACAAGCGCGCCCACTTTCATTAATTATTTTACGCGCGCCTGCATTCATTCATTCTTTTTATCTCTCACTCGCGGTAAAACAATGTTTTCTCACGCTCAAAAACTCATCAATCCTAAATGTAATATGGGCTTGTACACGATGTCTGTGTCAAGAAAATATGTGTTGCTGTACGGTGTTTGCAGATGCATTGATTTAAAAGTACAACTTATTACCGCTGTATCAGCTGTTCTTTCCCAAATAATTTACTATGAATGTGTGGCAAGGTAGATGAGAGAAGCAAAGTGTATGCGCGAGGTGCACAAGCAACATTATGCATGCGTCCTTAAAATAGCATCTGAACAAAGCACCACTGACTTTAAACCAGGTATTGCCTGGTTTGTGGCGGAATTGTTTTCTGAAACTGCAAAATAGCAAAAGGGAACGTTTGCACCAGAACACGCCTCCTCCTTTCGCTGAACCGCCCCTTGGGGCGCAAGATCATTCCCTAATTTACAGACGCGTGGCGGTGGAGGGAAAAGAACGCTCTGCGCCAGTTGCAAAGTAGCAACGACACATGCGTCAGTGTAGAAAGTTAATTGCGCTGGATGCAAGATAGGGCCCTATGGGTATTATGTAGTGCAATATATAAGGAACCGTATATTTGTATACACATTTCGGACAGCGCTACAAAGACTGAACATGAACACACAGAGTGAACGGAATTTGAATACACAGAGTGAACGTGAGCATACAGACTCAGAGTGAACGGAACGTGAATACACAGAGTGAACGTGAATACACAGAGTGAACCTGAATATCCAGAGTACATGAATACACAGAGTGAACGTGAATACACAGAGGGAACGTGAATACACAGTGAAGTGAATACACAAAGTGTACATGAATTCAAATTGGATGTCCATGAACACAAAATGAAAACATGCACGTGCACCTCAATACACAGAGTGAACGTGGATTCGCAGAGTGAACGTGAATACACAGAGTGAACGTGAATACACAGAGTGAACGTGAATACACAAAGTGTACATGAATACAAATGGTATTTCCATGAACACAAAATGAAAACATGAACAAACAAATCATGAACCAACAGGGAATTCATCTATATACACACACTGGGAATAAATACATTAACACACAAATAAATGAATAAATACGTTTCTGCTCCGTGTCATATGTCAGGCCAGTTCTCCGAGCTGTCCGATTACCTCATCACCACTCAGCTGGACACTGAGGGTTTGCCTGCATATATGTGCAAGATCGTGTGTGTGTGTGTGTGTGTGTGTGTGTGTGTGTGTGTGTGTGTGTGTGTGTGTGTGTGTGTGTGTGTGTGTGTGTGTGTGTGTGTGTGTGTGTGTGTGTGTGTGTGTGTGTGTGTGTGTGTATGAGTGTGTGTGAAGTTAGTGGTAAGTATGTGTGTATATGCGATTGTGCAATGAATGTTAGTGGCAATCTTTGTTTGTGTTCGGGAATTAGTTTGTGCATGTGTGTGCGTATTGTGCATGCATGCTTGGGACTGTGTGACTGTGTTTGCTGTGTGTGATGTGGACATACTGAAGAGCAGCAGTAAGTGGCCCGTATAGATTTATTGGCTGGGTGTGAAGGCATCCACAAGCAACCCCCCCCTGCCCACCTCATTTGGAGGCCATCATTCTGGAAGAGGAGGCTGATACTACAATCTGTGTGTGTATGTGTGTGTGCGTGCGGGGGTGTATATGTGTGTGTTAGAGAAAGAAAGTTTATGTGTTATGGAAAGAGAGAGAGATGTCTGTGTGTGTTCGCTCTTCCGTGTATGTTTTTATGTGGTTGTGTGTCTATGTGAGAGCCAAACTGAGAAAACTCCACATGGTCCAACTAGGCTGTTTGATTCTGGGACGAAAACAATCACCACCTACTGTGATGCTGACAGCCGGGCTGAAGGACACAAACACAGGCGCACACATAAAAAAAACCCTAATTGCACACAAATAATACAATGTTACACAAAACCCAACTAAAGTGTTCTTAAAAAAACGATAGGAATGACAATGTCTGGTCCGTTTCCTCAAAGTTCTTCTACCACAAACTACTCAACTTGTCCTCATGATGTTCGTACCGATGTTTGATTAAGATTAATATAAGAGTTTATTTTATTACAACTTATCGTACAAGAACACAAGAGTAGTAGCTTGGTTCCTCAACAGTCAAATAGCAGCAACAATACAAGATGACCAAATAGTAAGTAAGTAACAACAGAAGTATGTGAAATAAGTAACAGCACCAATACAACATCACAACAATAAAAAAAAAAATTAGGTAGCAATAATTAGAGAAACTAAAACAATGATAATAATTAGTGTAGTTAAGTGTAAGTTTAAAGTGTTCAAGTGGTAGTACCAGCCTTGGTGGATTGAGGTTTGATGCTTCGGTTACACGTTACAATAAGGGTAGATTATTAACCATAAACAAACATTGTTTGGCAAAAGTACACAGATTCTTTATTCAAGTAGAAGTAGAAGTAAAACAACTGATTAAACTTTTTCATTAAGTGAAAGTGGAAAAGTATAGGAACAAGGTGCTCAAAGTATAAAAGTAAAAAGTAACCCTCATTTCTAATTTCTGTTTCTGTGCAAAGCTAACTGAACCTTGAAAATAATGAACATTAGCTTTGCTCCAAATTGCAAATCAGTTTCCAATGTCAGCAACAGAACTCTAAACATCTTACTACTATAACAGCAGGCCTGTCGCACCAGTTACTCAGGTTGGTCATGTGCGCATGTGCCAAACTGCAGCCCACACACACACAGCACGCGCAAACACATCCATACAACGCAAGCACGCACATACACACTGCACACGCACGCACGCACGCACGCACGCACGCACGCACGCACGCACGCACGCACGCACGCACGCACGCACGCACGCACGCACGCACGCACGCACGCACGCACGCACACACACACACACACACACACACCACACACACCACACACACACACACACACACACACACACACACACACACCACACACACACACACACACACACACACACACGCGCACACACAGCAAGTCAAGACAAAGGCATCGACACATACACGGAAGCGCACACACACACGCGTGTGCACACACACACACACGCGTCCACACCACAGGGCAAGACAAAGGCAGCGACACATTCGCCAAGGTAAGACGTTATGTTTTTAAACATAACGGCTCCGCCATCGACACACGCACAGGTAAGAACACACAAACTTGCGCACACACCACAGAGACACTCACCCTTAAACATAATGGCTCCGCCATCGACACACGCGCAGGTAGGAACACACACGCACACACACACACAGCAGAAAAAAAATAAAAAATAATAATGAATGAAATGAAAGAAAAAAGAAACCAAATAATGAATGAAAGAAAAAAAAAAAAAGGCAAATGGAGCAGGCAAAAGGCTGGGATATGGTGGGGATTGGTCATGTTGACGGGGATGTTTAGTGACATGGGGGGGGGGGGGGGGTTAAAAAAAAGCCGCGATCACTCTTCGGCGTGATTCCAAACCAGCAGCGTAATCCGGGAGGCCGTCCCGAAACGGATCTTCCTCGTCCTCGTCCTCGTCCTCGTCCGGTTCACCCAACACCACCCCAGCCTTGGCTGCAATGTTGTGCAACATTGCTGTCACGCAGATCACAGCGCACGACTTGGCTGGCGCAAACTGGAGCCCTCCGCCGGACTTGTGGAGGCATCGGAAGCGCAACTTCCACCTGCCGATCGTGCGCTCGACAATGCACCGGGCCAGACGGTGGGCTTCGTTGTACTGTTCCTCGTGGACGTCTCCCGGGTTAGCCACTGGGGTGAACAGGTGAGGCCTAAGCGGATAGCCACCGTCTCCGAGGAGCCGCCACTCTCCCCTGGAGGCTGCAGCCAGCCGTCCGATGGAGGACTCGCGGGACACGAAGGAGTCGTGAGTGCTTCCAGGCCATCGCGCTACGACATCCAGGATGATGCCCTGATGGTCGCACACCACCTGGCAGTTGACAGCGGCATATCCCTTCCAACAGATGTAGACGTGGCCATCAACGTGGGGCGTGAGATTGGAATCAAAGTTCCATCCACGACTCCGGCCACTTGTGGGATGCGGAACGACGGAAACGGACGTGTCGCGGTACGAGACGAAGGAGGCTGTATGTCACTGCCTGGACCGATCTGCACACTGACGCCTTGCACAGGCCCTGGCCATCTCCTACCACCTGCAGGAAGTTCTCTGTGGCGTAGAATCGGAGGGCGGCCAAGAGCTGCACTTGCGGTGTGAGCGCAAAGCTCCTCCTTGTAGCACGTCTGAGGTCTTGCTTGATCGCCCCAAGCAGCTGTCTGATGGCCTCCCTGGGCAGCCTGTAGCGCTGTATGACTGCGGCGTCAGTGTAGACCTCGAGGGGGTCAAAGTTGTCCCGGATTCGGCCATTGATCGCAACAAGGCGACTCCGGGGACGCCTCGGCCTCTCCCTCTCTCTCTCTCTCTCTCTCTTTCTCTCTCTCTCTCTCTCTCTCTCTCTCTCTCTCTCTCTCTCTCTCTCTCTCTTGCGCACGGAGCGCTAGCACACGCTGTCTCCCAGCCATTATTTGCACTGACGTACTGCATTGTCCCTTGCACTATATCGGCCTATGTTCAGAGACTAATTAATCAAACCTGTCACAGTACACTATCAACACATGATTAACAATCAATCAGACACTCGGTAATGTTAAACAGCTAATTTGTTAAGGGTAGGCCTATATCAAACATCATTGCCTATTTTGAATTTTTTGTCATATGGAATTATTTCAGGGGGGAAAATGCTGTGAAACGCACAGTGCATTCAGGATTAGGACTGATATATGTCGGCTTAAGCCTAATCAATTGTGTTTTAATGTCTTTAGCATTCATATAATTGCAGTCTATTTTTTTCGTAGGCTACTCTGCTGTTGTCCTTGATGGGGTGATATTTTAACCCTTTTTAACACAATTTTCCTGCGACATTCCTGCGTCTCCCCCTCCTACGGAGCCCATTTCAGCACCGTGTCATTAGACAGTTACAATCCTATGACGTCGTGAGTGCAGCGAATGCGCGTTCACGTTAAGAGGAGTTTCGGGAAACGCGACAAAGAAATTATCGATGGTTCAAAAGATCCATCGGGAGAATGATCTTACGAGTGAAGATCCATCGATATCGGGAAACGGGGCCCAGGCTCGAACAGAGTGACACACAAACACACACACGTTTAAGGAGTTTTTCACCCGCTCCGTATCCTTGCTTGCCCCAACTAGTTGGTGCGGCATGCTTGTTGTTTTGTTTCCGGTGTAGCTGGATCCGGTATGGTGTTGTAGTTTTTCTAACGTGACTAGTTGTTGCTAGACAGCAGGTGAAAAAACGACAATGTTTTCCAAACCAAAAGAGCGTTAATCGCCTGATAAAAAAATTAACATCGTTAAAATTGGTTTGCGTTAACGCCGTTAATAACATGTTAAACTGAAAGCACTAATAAAAATCTTGCGCCGACCAGCATTTCAACACACAAGTCACGTGATCTTAAAGAGACAGTGTCCCTATAGCACAACGATAACATGTCAATAACACAGTATGAATTATGTCTATAGAGTGTGATGGAAAATCGACATGTTGTTACTTACTACTTGTTGTTTTTCTTTATGAACTTAGGTTTTGTTTACTATTCCGTGTATGTTCTTGCATCCTGCTCTTCTTCAGGGTTGTCTAAAATGTAAACCTTTGTGGTTGCTGATGTAATCTGTTCTCACTATCTGTTCCCGTGTTATCTTCTGTTGGTTTGGGCCTGTTCCTCAACCCCTGGGGAGCGTCGGGAAACAAAGGGTTACATTGCACGGACGCGACCCCTTTTATGACATCCTTAGGAACTTCAATCGACAGATTACCATCTGGTTAACAAAGGCTTTTGGTTTATTGGGGTACAGCTGCCCTCAAGAACCCAATCTAAGTGTATAAGAACTCCTGACTTTAGCCACTCAGTGGACTTCTCCTTGCGCACCTTTAGAGAATGAAGTGAGACGCAGGGCAAACTACCATGTGGCCTCAGATTATTGTATTGTATGCCTGTTTTGTTGTTTGTTGATGCATGTTGTGATGTATCTTTGTTCATACTTTTATTACAAATATATATGACCACCGATTACCAACGAGTATTGTGAGCTTTTTGCATCTAAATATCTCATCTGTTTTAGACGCAAAATCTGATAGAGAAATTGCCACGACAAGAATCCACAAGGCTACATTTTGTGGCTCAAATGTAATATTACTCTCATCCTTCAGCCTCCAAAAATGTCTTGACACTTTGTTGCTCAAACTTAATATTCCTCGCCTCCTTGAACCTCCCAAAATGTCTTGCGATATTGATATCCCCCTTCCCCCCTGCGGACCATTTTAGTTTTCTTATGTTCTGTGTGTATGCTATGTGTCTGTAGGCTACTGCTGCCTGTCTTGGCCAGGTTACTGTAAGAGATGTTTAATCTCAATAACGATTATTATTTTCAACTAACCAATGGTAGTTGCCTTGCATTTTAAAATGTACACTTTTCATCCCTGAATAACAGTAAAAGCTATTTAATAATTGATTTGCATGCATAGTTTACTACAATTTCCATTGAACAATTACCAATGTTACCATAAATGGACTAATTTTATAATGTAATCAAATGCACATACATTAGCTGCTTTCAGACATACATTTGTACACTGAAAATCTCCTGAATAATATTAACCCTGAGGTAGTTTTTTCTCCGTAGGAAATGTTAATAACCTTATATATATATGAATGAGGAGTAGAAAGTCTGTATTTCTCGCACAATTTCAGTGGGCGTGTTGATGACGCTTCTGCATGACATTGAGTGGCCCCCGAAATGATAATCAGCCTGCAGCCTTTTGTTCGTTGAATGGTTAAAAAATGTTTGCACTGCTTTTAAGAGTCATTTGTGGTGAACGAATGTTATACGTTGTAACATTATAGGCAAAATGTTATTATATTATGTGGTCAGAAATTTGTTACATTATCGACTGGGGTTTCCACATTATTGCTATTGGTTTAATTAATATAACTAGAGTTTGTCAATGGCCCACTTAACATGACTGGTGATGGAAGTGCAGCTGTAGGTACAGTTCAGATTAATTGCATATCTGTTGAAGATCTATTGGTCAAGCAATATAATCAAGACTTTGTTGAGCAACACTATGAGGGCAAAAAGGGATGTTTGTGGAAGACCAACAGTTTATGGACAAAGTGTCAAGCTCAGCTGTGCTGCAAAATGGCCATGACAGCTTAAGCTCCCCTTTCGTAAGGATAATGTGAATCTTCCCAAAAACAAAGCTGTAGCCAAGCAAAGAGCACAGCACCTGTTAAAGAAGTTCAAAAAGGATCTAAAGTTCTTTAATTAATGCAAAGAGTTCATGAAGGATGTTATAGCAAAAGGATATGCAGAAGTCATACCACAAGACCATTTGGAACATAAAAGTGGAAAAGCATGGTTTATATCACATCACAGAGTCTACCACCCACGCAAAAAGACTTTGCATGTGCTGTTGATTGTGCATCTGTGTATGGGAGAACATCTATAAACAAAGAGCTGCTGCAAGGCCCTGACTCAACAAATTCACTGGTAGGTGTATTGCTTAGTTTCCGCCAGGGCCCCATAGCTATTATGACTGACATTGAGGGAATGTTCCACCAGGTAAGAGTGGCAAAAGAGGATGTAAACTATTTGCACTTTCTCTGGTGGCCAGATGGGGATGTTACACAAGAGCTGGCGGAACACAGGATGACAGTGCACATCTTTTGATTTGTCTCTTCCCCAAGCTGTGCCACATTTGCCCTGTTGAAGACGGCTGATGACAACCAAAATGATTATGCAGCTGAGATTGTAAACACCATCCGGCAGAACTTTTATGTTGATGACTGCTTAAAAGCTGTAATTACTGTGGCGCAAGCAAGATATCTCTATGAGAACCTCACACACCTGTGCGCCAATGGGGGATTTTGGCTCAATAAATGGGTGAGCAATCATCGCTCCGTCCTGGCAGCCATCCCTGAAGATCAGAGAGCTAAAGGAGTTAAAACACTGGACCGGGACAAAGAACAGCTTCCCATGGAAAGGGCGATTGGTGCTCAATGGAATGTAGAACAGGATACCTTCCCATTCAGTATTGAGGTAAAACTCCACTCAGTGACAAGACGAGGCATCCTGTACATAGTAAACTCAATATATGACCCCCTTGGCTTCCTGGCACCAGTTATTCTCCCTGCAAGACAAATCTTGCAGGGGTTGTGCAAAACAAATCTGGGTTGGGATTACCAAATCCCGCAAGAAATGGCTCCAGTGTGGCGAAAGTGGCTGAGTAGCCTAACTTTACTGGATGCATTTAACATCACCATCTGTGATGCTAGTGAAATGGGGTATGGCTCAGTATCTTACCTCCGGCTGACGAACACCAGGAGCGAGATGAGCATTGCTTTCATCATGGGTAGCACCACTTAAGCAAACAGCCATACCCAGGCTGGAACTCGGAGCTGCAGTCTTAGCTGTACGCATCAACACAATGCTAAAAACAGAGCTAGAAATCAACATGAAAGAGCCTGTTTTCTGGTCTGACAGCATGACAGTTCTTCAGTACATTGCCAAACGATTCAAATCGTGTGTGGCAAATCGTGTTTCCGTCATTCGAGAGCTGTCAAAAGGAGCACAATGGCGGCACATAAGTTCCAAGCTAAATCTAGCGGATGCCGCATCACGTGGCTTGAAGGCTGATGTATTCCTCCAGTCTAAGTTGTGGATCAATGGCCCATGCTTTCTCTCCAAACCTCAATCAAGGTGGCCAGGAGCAATACAAAGGGATGGAGTTCTTGAGGACGACCCTGAGGTCAACGATGAGATTTCTGACTATGCCGTAGTGCTGAAAGACAGTGAACGGCCCAAAAGTAAGCTTCTGAGCATTTTTCCAAGTGGACAGACCTAATGAAAGCAGTAGCATGGATACAAGATAAAAGAGCTAGTTCTTCAGCTGAGAGGACAAAGAAAGAACACAAGGTCAAGCTAAACAGGAGCGCAAACTGAAGCAGCAAGTAAAAACAAACATGCCCAAAGAGCCATTGTCTGTTTTGTGCAGAGGCAGTCTTATCCAGACGAAATCGAAGCCTTAACGAAAGGCACTTTAAAGAAAGCTAGCTATCTGTACAAGCTGGACCCTGCGATGGTGGATGGAGTCCTGAGAGTTGGTGGTAGGTTGAACAGGTCGGCTTTCCCTGAAGAAACAAAACAACAAATTCGTCTTCAAAAAAGCAGCCAAATCTCCATGCTAATTCTGCTCGCAGGCATTGGAGGCAGGTCCAGTACATTGCTGACCGGTTCTCGAAGAGGTAGGTGAAAGAATACCTCCCACTAATGCAAGCACGTCAAAAATGGAACAGAGCAAAAAAAAGTTGACCCCAAGCAACTTGGTAATAAGTTGCTTAGCAATAATTAGAGGCCGGAATATTACAGCCATCCTTTATCTTAAGTTAAATATGTGTGTATTAATTGTTGATAATATTTATTTGTAATGTTAAATGTTAATTGAGTGATTAGATGGCAGGGGGCGTGTTTTGTGCCACCTGCAAATTCACTGAAGAATGGCAGCCGGTGTGAGTCTGGTAAAGTCACAACCTGGTGCAGACGCTGTGGAAATATATAATTTTGACCACTCTAATTTAAAAATTTTAAAAGTTTACTAGCACCTTAAGCCTTTCGTTAGTTTGGAGTTTATCAGAGGAGCTGTGATGAATCATGCTTGCCAAGGAGGGATGCTGCTGGCCAGACAAGCGTTAACTCCAGGTACTGGAAGGTGGTTGAAGGGAGGAAAGTTGTCCGGCAAGGCGATGTAGATGGTTGGAACCAGAGGGCTCTTTCCCGGTGGGGCAAAGATTGACAGTTGGAAGCAGCTAGGTGCCTAGCTACCCCGCTAACAACGCCGGTGAGTCTTAGGATCAATCTCCCGTAAAATGGGTAGGGCTCGTATCAATAGCTTGTTAAAAAATGTAAATACTAAAAGGGCAAAATCACAGGAAAAACTATTTTAACTGTCACAAAATTGAAAAAAGATCGTGGGCAGAGAAACGGCAACTAGTAGGGTAGGTAGGGTTCATTTTGATAAAATGTGTTGTGGTCGTGAACGCACATGTTGTGGGTTGCCGCAAGGGCTCCTGGGATGGTTCTGGCTATCGAACTGTTTGGACTAAAAGTGCCCCCCCGGTTATTGTCCACCTCAGCAATAGCGTGTGTGTTTAAGGGGGGTTGCACCTCATTGACAGATGGCTTCGGCTGGAGCGACACCTGCACCGAGGCACTTATGTCCACGGGGTATATGGTGCGGTATTCAATTGTTCTGTGTCTGTGTGAAAATTAAGGCAACTCCCTTAGTCTTTTGGTCTATGAGGCACAGGAGTTGTATACCCTGAAAACCGTGGGCCTACGACTAGCTATTCCCTTGCCGCTCACTACAGTATAAATTAATTCCTTAGTTAAACAATACCATATCTTAGCATGAACAGGAACACCATTATTGAACATGATCCGCATGGTCTACAAAATTATAACTCGAGAATTAGTTTACTATTAATTTACTTTTATTTAAGAAGCATTTCTGCACTCACTTATGTCAATTATTGGTTAAAGTGTAGCCATGATGTTCTTTGAGGCCGATCAGCGCTCGAGGTGAACTGAACTCCTCTACCTTCTTCTTCCTCTTCCACCTTTTTTCCTCTACCTTCTCCACCTCTACCCATACATCTACATGCATCTACATCTCCCACCTTTTGCCATATTTCTACCTCCTCTCCAGCTTCCCTTGCTCCTGTAACGTCCCTCCCTACTCTTCAACAATCAAACCTCCTTTTCCATTTTTCGACTTCCTTTACCGTCTCCTCTTTGTCCTCTACCTAGCTCGCATTCCCGCCACTCCAGGGTTATTTATCCCTTCCCTGCAAGACAGTTGATCAATTGATGAAGTGGGGTTTAAAATTCAATTATGAAACCTGAGTTTTGAAGGATTACTTTCCCCCTGCGGTGGTTCTGTTTTATAAATGCCTCCCCCCCACCCCCAGGTGGTTCTGTGTGTGCATTTGGCCCGGCCGCTGATTAGCACGCTGGCTTAGACATGGAATCATCCGAAAAATAAAACACTTGTAAAATAAGCAGACAGGCGAGCGGAGCTCCCCAACGCAGCTCCAGGGCTTAATGAGGGCACTTTGGCCCTCATATTCATCATGTTTAATACAGAAAGAACCAAAGGGAATGGTGGGTTGATTATGTAGAGAGAGAGAGAGAGAGAGAGAGAGAGAGAGAGAGAGAGAGAGAGAGAGAGAGAGAGAGAGAGAGAGGGGGGAGAGAGAGAGGGAGAGAGAGAGGGAGAGAGAGAGAGAGAGAGAGAGAGAGAGAGAGAGGGAGAGGGAGAGGGAGAGGGAGAGAGAGGGAGAGAGAGAGAGAGGGAGTTCTGCTTCATCGCTGGTGTAATGGCTGTCCACTTTGTTTTGCAGTGCTGAGCTGATTTGGACTCTTGTGTTAATCACTCACACAAGGGCAGAGTATAAAAAACATCCAGAGTTTTTTTTAAAACAGGAAGTTGGTTTTAGGTCATGTGAATCAAACATAACACAGGCAAGACATGATGGCTCAAAGATACACACACACACACAAACACGCATGCACATGTGCATGCACAAACGCAAATAAACACACATACACGTACACACACGACACCTATTGCTTCCAGTTGCGATATCAACCACCTCTCAATCACCAGGGGACCTTTCTGTCAGGGAAGTTTACGATACGCCTCTAATGAAACAGACAGGTAGGTCTTCCTTCAACATTGGTTTATCTCGAGTTGTCTGACGGCTGGTGTTTTGATTTGTATGCAGACGAGAGTAGAAATCAATATGTCTGATATCATGGTGTGTATCTTTAGCCGGCCCTGATTATAATTACTACTGATAAAACACAAACATTCATTATGTATTTGTTTATTTCGCAGTGTCGGCTCTGAGCGCATTTCTTTTTGAGACAACAAGATGGTCTCAAATCAACCTCCCAGAATCATCTGCAGAGCTCTTAGATAGGTGAAAGAAATCTAGAACTTGTATCTGTGACGAAGCTCTTCAAGTTTTGCTCATCCTCTACTAAGCAGAAGATCTAATACAAGACTATCTCAACTCAACGACAGATTAGTATTCTGAGGGCAGGCACAGGAAGCCGGCGACAGAATCCAAATGAGACGATTATGCTGCTGGAATGGTAAAACAAGGTGTTTATCGCTGCCGAGGTGAATATATTGTTGTCAGATTCATAAAAGCAGACTCTGTGTGCAACGCCACTTCTGCTGCGACATTATTAGATATACCCAACCCAGAGTTGCTCCGCTGAATAACAAAACGCTGAACTCCACCACTGCTCTCTCTCCGCTGTAGATATGAGGGACGTCCACTTCCCTCGTTGTCTGACTTCACCTCACAAATAAGCTGATGTTAACACTGAACCCCCTCGGCTCGGGGCGACCGCTGTTGGAATTAGGGTATGGAAATACTGTCCCGACCGTTACGATCAATCTGAATAACTGGCAGACTTTCCCGTTGGAGGGACGGTGGCGCAGGTATCATGAGCACAACGGCATGAAATCATGTCAAGTTTTTGACCAGCTACCGCGGCGTCGCTAATGGAGACGTAACCATGGGCCGCTAAGTAAAAACACAGCGCTGCGCACGTCAAATCATCATTCAGCAACACCCTCCGAATAAATACACATTTTCCTCCTTATCCGACGGAAAGTGACTCATATGCCAAGGTACAAGAATAAAAAATGCAGGAACAAAACGTGTCTGTGAATGAAAAGCCCAGGTTTTCCTCAGCGGCTCTGAATGTCAATGTGTATTGTTCGTGTTTTTCTCGAGCCCTGAGGTAAGTTAAAAAGAGAAATGTGTTCTTATTTTAAGTTTTTGTGGTCTCTCACCTTGTAGGAAAATAACACATCAGAGGGAGTGATAACTTCCGTACCATATCTTTAGCTAGCAACCATGAGAGCTCTTGAAGTGTAGAGGGAGTCCCGGCGTCCTCCAAATGATGTTGGAGATCATGCCGGTAAAGCCCCTACCCATTTATTCTGATTAAAAATGAAGGAGCCTTGATTAAACTTAAGTGTTTAAAAAAATACCAATAAGTGATCGGTATAAAAAGGAAATGCATCCAGGCAAGGTAACCATCCAAAACGACGCAAGAGCAAAGGATAAAACCATAATACCTCCAAGTGGTCTCTTCATAGCTCAAACCCTCTCACAATATTATGTACAGTTCACTCATTCATTCATTCATTATCATATCCCAGTATGCATTAAAGTAATGTTCATTATGAGGGCAATCTGTGACCTGACCTTCATCGTTAGAGTCTCCCTTGATTTCAACTTCAATACGTCTCTTGGTACCAAAGGTCATGTTTGGCCACAAGCTTGGATACAAAACATACCTCCATATCTGGTATGTAGTACCCAAGGCTGACCACTCGTCCAACCGTCCATCTGAAGGGAAGTTCTGCTCCCGTGGTGAGTATATGCAGGGCTGCCAATAACGAAAGCAGCTGGACACATAATGTAATATGACAACATCGTTGCAGAATTAATATGGGGGCTTTTGTTTGGCTACCCTTGTCCCCCCAAAACACACCCTCCAACACATGCACACGCACACACACACACACACACACACACACACACACACACACACACACACACACACACACACACACACACACACACACACACACTCACTCTAACTAATGAGAGGCGGTAAACGCAAGGGGTGCCTTGGCGGCATGAAAGTCCAAGGTGCCCTTCTCCTCGCGGTGCTCAGAGACGGCTGAGATCATTCTTCACACATCAACTGGACATATGGTCCACCTGGCCTCTGCTGTTGCTACTGGCTGGACTGGTGTGGCTCTGGTGGTCTGGCTCTACTGGTCTGGCTCTGGTAGTCTGGCTCTACTGGTCTGGCTCTGGTAGTCTGGCTCTACTGGTCTGGCTCTGGTGGTTTGGCTCTACTGGTCTGGCTCTGGTAGCCTCGCTCTTGTGGTCTGGCTGAACAGGTCTGGCTGAACTGGTCTGTCTCTATGGTCTGGCTCCACTGATCTGGCTCCACTGGTCTGGCTCCACTGGTCTGGCTCCAATGGCTTGGCTGTGGCCCATCTGCTTGCCCATCTATTCTCTGGGTCTTTGTTTGTCTAGGCTGTGGCTGAGTTTATTTCTATAGCACCTTTCAAACACAAGACCATGCAGAGTGCTTACAGAGGCTTCGTTAAAAGACAATAAAATACTATTGGGTTAGATTCTGTACGTCTGTAGTAATGTTTTTCAGGCTGCTGTAATAAGTAGTGTTTCGTAGGTTTAGTTTAGCAATAGTGTGTGCAGTACTACTGGGTGTATCATGGTTGGTAATGCTTTCCACGTTATGTGTGCTACTAGTGTGTGAAACATGATTAGTTTGTCCTACTGGAGCTATGGTGCGAACTAACGCACACATGCCACCGTAAGAATAACACAGGGTCATCTGTGTGTGTGTTTGTTGGTTAGTATGTGTGTGTGGATGAGTGCGTGCATGTGTTTCTTAATGTGTGTGTTTGTGTCTGCATTTTGGTATGTGTGTGTGAGTCTGTGTTTGTTCGGCATGTGTGCGTGTGTATGTTTGTGTGTGTCTGGTGTGTGTGTGTGTGTGTGTGTGTGTGTGTGTGTGTGTGTGTGTGTGTGTGTGTGTGTGTGTGTGTGTGTGTGTGTGCGTATGGGTGGATTGGCTTGCAGATGGCCAGTTGATCCAGCCTCACTGGCTTCCAGAGGACAGTTAATGTAGCAATGAGCTGGGGTGCTGGGCTGGGTAAGTGGCTTTCTGAACAACAGATGTAAGACCTAATGGTGAATATTTCACATCGATAACCCAGCGCACTGCAATCATGTGCTCTGATGAACGGCAGCCAAACCGGCTGGCTACGTCCGGCAGGGCGGGGTCTACTGCATGGAAGGGTGGTGGCTGCATCCGGCTGGGTCAGGGAGAGGGTGGAGGTGGTGTCCCAGTAAGGGTTGGTGGTTGTTACACCAGGGTGGGTGGTAGATGCGTCAGGTAAAGGGTGGTGGAGGGGGATACGTCAGGGTGGGCTGGTGGCTACATGAGGGAGAGGGGGGTCTACTTCAGGGAGAGTGTGGCCTTATGCCACACTCTTTAAATTTATATTTATATTGAGTTATTTTTTTAATAGATGATTTATGTGTATCATAATCTTTGATCGCCTTCCAGAAAACTCTGTTACTAAAGTCATATTTATAAATCGACAAACCTTTAGTTAAACAAAGTGCTTAACCTCAGTTAATTTGTATGATTTAAACAGATTTGCTTTGGGGAAATATGCATAAAGCATGGCAAAAAATATATTTTACTTTCTAATAAGAAATCACACTGTTAATCACATCATATGTTCGGTGTGTCTGTGATAAAATGTATCAGTAAAGATCCTTGCGGCATTACTGATAAATAGAGATGCCCCCCCCCCCCCCCCCCCCCCCCAAAAAAAAAGAACCAGGTCCTCATCTCTTCTCTCGTGGCTTATGAAAACGTTAAGCAGCCCTGGCACAGCACTTTTTACTGGCTGTCGTATCTCCTTTTAACACGAGAGCCATTCCTTGCCTTTTTCCTTCTTATAAAAGATACTGCCCGGTTTTTTTTCAGGGGCTGCTTTTGCACATGAAATCCAAACAGAACCACATTGCTCCTGTTTGATTAAGGGCCATTACATGTTTTTTTTTACCCTTTGATACGCGTACGCTGACGTTCAATAGAGGTGCACTTCCTCTGCTCGATGCGCAAATCTTTTGTCGGTGTCCAAACAGCCATTACTCTTAAACTGGCTGCTTCCCCCCCAGCCCTCCCTCGGTCCGCAGGAACCAAGGAGAGACCAAGGCCTCCTGGAGAATGGCCTTGTGGCTGACCACATCTGCATATAAATACACTGCTTCAGTCATCACACAGCAGTAGAGCTGGTCTGATTCCTTACCGTGTTGTTGCTCTCATAACTTTAGGGCCACGGTCGGCATAATTCAGTTTATCTTATCTCCCGCATCCCCAACGAAACGAGCTACAAAAGTGTCACTGTTTTTCTGCTGAACCGGAAATATCGTCTGTCCAGCAGACAGAAGCTAACCTTCGACAGTGTAGATTAATGGTAGGGATCGGAGGATAATGTGGGCTGGGTGTTTTTTTTTGGTTACAGAGAATGCGTCAGAGATTTTGTTCTAAAGCAATTTTGGACAACAATGGCCACCAGAGGCAAGCGTCTGTCTGCGGCGGGAGGAAACAACGTAGCTTTGTCAGTTTTTTAAATCTCAACGACCTTGTAATTGAAATGAATTTACATATATTTCGATTTGAGGATATCTAAATTGTCTCATAAAGAGGCTGGCGCGGTCAACTCAGGACAGATATCCTCACAGCAATGTAACAGCGATGCCGTATCAATGAAGTTACAATCAAATAATAATTAAATCTTACCTGCAGCTCATTTTATCTGAATTCGTCTCATAATTATATTCTGGAGGAAAAGTTGGAAAGATAGAAGCATAAATTCAGGAACGAAGCACACCCGGGAACACCTTTTAACCTACGTCTCTCTTAACACTGCACATTGATAGACATGCTAGTCTAGTCAAGTCTAGCCAGGCATGAGCATAGACTTAGATACTGAAATGTAAAATATGAACCCTCACATTCTCATCAATACATCGAGGAGACAGCTTACAAAATTCCATTTCTGGTGAGCAAGGCAGTAGCAGTCATCTATCTTTCCTGGGACTGCTAGTCTCTTCATGTGTCAAACGCTGAAATTATTCAATGTGAATGTTTTCCCTCTGCATTCCCTATGAGAACAAGTGCAGCCATTGTGGATATGCTTTGTGTAAAGTGTGGTTAAATCAACATTGAATAACAGAGTTGCATTCAGCTGTTTACTGAACATCTAGCTGTCATACACTATTGCATTCATCACCCGAACATTATTTTCCTTTTAACTTGGAAATATTGGTTGGAAAAGGCACTGTCACAACTAAACTCCATTTCATTCACATCATCTGCGCTTGAATGGTTGTGTTGCATGTGGGAAAGGCAGGGATGTGAGCGGACTACTAAATTACCTTTTTGCATTTGAAAGTCACAGCGATGTACGTTATTACGGCGCTGTCAGACGCTGGAGTGATGGAGTCACGGGTTATAGAAGGTTCTTTAGGGGAGTCGGGCGAAGCTTTCACAACACACACACACACACACACACACACACACACACACACACACACACACACACACACACACACACACACACACACACACACACACACACACACACACACACACACACAACCAGACACACAAACGCAAATTACATTGGGGTAAGGAGAAAACTGCAGTTATGACAACGAAATACTACATGCCATTCCGGAAATACTGTACACCAAATGCTAAATACTATATTCTAAAAACGATTTACTTAATATTATATACAAAATACCAAATACTAGATACTGTATAATATATAATAAATACCAAATAATATATAGTAAATTCTATGTTATAAAGAATAAATAATGGTCATTGTTGATGTTATATTAGGCAGAAAATACCACTAATAGTACATAGTTAAATTGCTCTGCTAATATGTTTGTATGAGGAGCATTAACTCAGTGACCTGAGATGAAACTGAGCAACAACATAATAGATGAGACAGAGAAGAGAGAGCAGCAGAGAAGGCAGGAGCAGAACAGAGAGATAGTGTGTAGCGTGTGTGGCTACACCAGTGGCGGGGAAGAAGTGTGGACAGACATGTGCACTAGGTTTACATTTTTGGTAGGGGGTCCGGTCTGGACAGAGCTGACAAACCAGAGACCAGCATGAGGACTCATCAGAACCTGTCCCAGGTCCTGTGGAGCATACCCCCCACGCCCTCCAACACCCGCTCCAAATGGAAAAGCAGGGGGAACAAAAGGGGTCTAGGGGAGAATTGATATAGGTGAACGCAAGCACAGCTGCCAAGGCCGGTTAGGGGATGTCGTTCTTGTTCCACTTGCACAAAGCCTGGTCACACGTGCGTCGTCCGATAAAGAAGTTGCTGCTGTTTTTCACTCTTTGTTTGGATTTCAACTTGCAGGGAAAATGGCCGAGGCCAAGGCTGAGGCTGTAAACCGAATTTATAATAGGAGCATTGTGAGGTGGCAGGAAATGGGTTCCAGTTCCGACCGTGAAGCCAGCTGAGTTCCATGATACTTTTCAATGTCACAGTGTTTGTTAACAACATTTCAGGGTTCAGAGCGCCAAAGAACTACCTGGAAGGGGCAGAGTGGTAGACGCACACAAGGTAAAATATTTGTAGCTTTTGATCGGTTTGATCGCTGCCTAGAATGCCGTGGTTTCCTTGAATAAGACCCTAAAAACGTAACAGCTCCCCCGTTGCCCTCTGAATGGCAGCAGTGGTTGGAGAAAGGCCACAAGATGTCGTACCATGCTGCCGGGCCGCACCTTGTGTTTGCATCGGAGAGCAGGGCTTGTAGGAATTGTATGGATGCGGTTGGAGATAATCGGATTATTTATAAAGGACATGCAGAGGCTGCGTTGCAAACGGACAGGACACACACACACACATACAAAATGACCTTCCTTCATCTTTTCATCTTTTGACATTCTCATCATGGCTCATCTCTCCTCCTCTTTTGTTCCAGCTCTCTGCTGTAGTTTGAGTGTCTGCCCGATGGATCAGTCCTTTCCAAAATAGACAAGACTTGGCAGTTTATCAAGCGCTGTAGCCCTGGTTGTTTGAAGCAGAAACCCCAGCTGTCAGAGCCAAGATGATGGTTGGTTCCCCTCTTGTCCTCCTCCCTCTGTTCCCCTCCTCTTCTTTCCCTCTGTTCTCCTCTCCCCATCATTTCCTCTCTGCTCCCATTGTTCCTTTTCATTTTTCCTTCTCGCCTCCTCTGCTCTCATCCTCCAGTCTATCCTTTTTTTGTTCTCTCCTCCTCTTCCTTCATTTTATTTCCCCTCCTACTCCCCTCCTACTCCCCTCAATTACCCTAATCTGCTCCTTTCCTCTCCCGTCTCCTTCTCTCTGCTCCTCTCCTTTCCCATCCACTCCTCTCCCCACACCTCTCCTTCGCCTCTCCGCTCCTCCTCTACCTCCTCATCTCCTTCTCTCATCTCCTTTTTTCCCCACAAATTCTCCCATTGAATCCTCTCATTCCCCCAGCCCTTCCTTCCTCCTTCCTCTTCCCTATACCCTATCCCCTCCTCTCTCGCCTCCTCTTCTCTAACATTTAAGAGAAGTGCTCCTCGGTAGGAAGGAGGAGGTGTGTTTCGTGTCCTGTGGTTAGCAGTGTGTCAAACCAGCTATTATTAGAGGTTAACACTGTTTCTTTTGCAAACACCATATCTCTGTTTCCCCTTTCTGTCTCTCTACCGTATGAATCAATCTTTTCTCTTGAAAAAAACATAACAATGTAGTGTTTTATGCCCCTCTCTTTTTCTCGTCTCTATTTCCGCCAACGTTTCTCGGAAAGGTTCCGACACAGAGAGGTGAACATTTGACAGCGACATCCTCGTAACTTCTTAGGAGCTCACTAGCTTATTTCACTGAGCTAAGCGTGGGTTATGAAGATCTATTTAAATGTATACATAAATATAAATATAAATATAAATATATATATATATATATTCATAGAGATCTTCCATCACTCAGCAAACAAGTTTGAAGCTGGGTGCTGCTGACTGTGAATTACTAATTTGGTTGGCAATGTAGCAATTTGTTCTGGAAATGTGTCAATAAATTACTAACATTTTCTCGCCTCCACTTAACAAGTTACTAATCTTGATTAATTAAGTGTACCTACGTTACATTACCTGCATAATACGTCTAATTTAACTAAATATCATGTTCATTTTTAGAAAAGTGAGGTGAACAGCATTCTAAACAGTGATTAATTTGTTTTTAAAAATCTGTTCATGAAACCAGGTAACGGTGCAAACGTTTGTTTATTTTAAGAAAACATGTTTTTCTGTCAGTAAATTCCCACTAATATGACGAATAAAGTATTTTAATCTCCAGCAAGCGGCAGGAGATTCCTCCGGCATCGCTCAGCCATGTTAAATAAATGTAAATCACAGTTTGGCTCTTTCATCCTCATGAGCTGGGTGTTGTAAGCCGTCCAGCTCTGCAGCAGCTCAGTAAACAAGTGTCAGAGATTGGCGGTGAAACGCGACCGTCTCCGGAGCACACCTGTCAGAGAGCCATCCTGACTCAGTTCAGCCTTTCCCCAGCCTGCCAGCTCCCCTGGAGAGAGCACGTTAGCTTGGCATTACTCAGGGATTCACCTGCACCGGTGGTGCAGGGGACACAGATTGACCTTAAACAGCTTAGCGCAACATCAGCTCTCTTCTTAACGCCGGACGCAAAGCTCCACACTTGTCAGTTGTTTGCAAAAACAGATCAATTACTTACAGCTGCAATTTCCACACTATCTTCAAACATCCTGCACACATCCAATCAATCCTAACCCAACTTAGAACCAACCCCTTTCTGCTTCCTGTCTCCCTGTGAGTAAAGTCCATTACTGTGTGATTTGGCGCCACAGTGGTGAAAGCGTTTAAACATTAACAACAATACATCAGGATATATGGAAGCTGTCAGAGCAGGGGCTGTTGGGTGGCCTGGGGGGCGTTTTGTTACGTCCCAGCGGGCGCTAGATGAAGGGCGGAGACAAAGCATCACCCTGCACTATTTATGCGAAGACAATGTGCAAAGAGCGAGAGTCTATGTATGTGTGTGTGTTTGTGTGTGGTTGCGTGTGTGTGTGTTCGTGTGTGTGTGTGTGAAGGCATGCTGAGTGCTGTTCTTTGTACTTGCCAGACATGTGCCGCATGGCCTACATAGCCGCGGCGTGACAGCTAGCATGTGTCTGCTGAGTGCAGCCCCGCTCCGAACCGGCCGGGCCCACATCACCTCTCTCTGATGACAAGGGATCAGACGTTGGGTTAGCGGTGTAGCACTCCTGCTAATGCAGGCCACACCCGGCCCAAGGACCAGCTCATCTCAGAAGCCCCAGAGGGTCCGATGGGTTCACGGGGAGCTAAGAGATCTGCTGGGCTATCGTCTAGGCTAGCCAATAGCTTTGATGAATCCTAGGAAGAATTATACATTCTTTTCCTTTTTGGATTTGAAAATGTTCATTAATTTCTTCTCGGATTAATACAAATCAAATCTTATCTTTTGTAACTTACTCCCATTGGCCAGATGTGTGTGTGTTTGTTTTTGTGTATGTGTGTGTTGGTGTGTGTGTGTGTGTTTGCTTATATTCCCCTTTGTCGCAGTTCCTAAAACACCATCCACTATGGTTGTCTTCGATTTAAAAAGTAGAAAAAAATACACAATTGGTTTTCAACGATTTTTTGTTCATTTCAAAAGTTCTATGTGTTTTTATGTATCAGATAATGTAATGGTCTGATAGAAATCAGGCGGAGATAGAAGACACCATGCACACACATCACCAGAAATAGGAGAAAACAGGAGAAGAAAAATATGTTGTTGACCATTTCCGATTTTTGACAAAATATGCTTGGCAAAGATACACCTCTAGGTTAATGCAGGTCATTTGGATGTTCAGCCAATCGTTGAATAGAAGAGAATACATCTGCATTTCTAACAAATAACATATTTTTTCAAATATACGAGAGAAATAGTTTCACAAGCGTTTTCTCGGAAGGGCAGACATCCTTAGACCGGACTGGATCACTAATCTTTTATTCCAGGTTATCTCATGTCAAAAAAGCATTTTTCCAAACATTGGAAGCTGGTCAAGGCAAAACAAACCAAAGAGACCTGGCAGAGTGGCTCCAAGGGGCCCGTTCGGAAGGTACGGAAGGTACCGTGCCCGCCCTGCATGCGCCAAGCGTGACCCTTCCTGCTCCAGATGAGATGTCCGTCTGTAGGGCTTCTGGTTCGAGTCCGGAGGTGCCATCAGGCCAGGATGAGGTCTACATATCACGGTGCCTCAGCGCAGAACGCCAGCTGCAGCCTTGCCGCCATGTCACCGTAGCAACCCTCCAAATTTAACGGATCATGAGCGCCCG
>NC_079425.1:13545396-13567896 GCF_026213295.1 Gadus chalcogrammus | reverse complement strand
AAGGTCTGCCGTCGGCAGCATGACCTTCACCCCTGCAGCTCCTCCCCCTTTTCACCACCTTCTGATACACACTCATCACTGCGCACCTGACAAGTATTCATAATGCAAACTTCAAGCCGTTGAGTGTCAATTACATGTAACTGAACGATCTTATGGTTGGAGGCATGTTTTAATGTTTTGAATGACTTGTAATATTAGCCCCCTATAGTACCTTAGGTTACTGCTGCTAGCTGTAATATATACAGTAAACATACAAATTCAATTTGGGTTTGAATGGGTTGGGTTGGGAACCTCTCGGCATGCTAGAGCGAGATGGCCTTACCCTACCGGCTCCTTAATGACCTGGATCTGAATTAACTGCGAGACACTTTGGACAATAGTGTCTGCTAAATGATGAAAGAGTAAATATCTAACTATAGAAGGAGGATATAATTCCCTGAAGTGCTAATGAGCACTGAGGTCTTGGCGAGCGTGTGTCTTGTATTTTATAAGGGCAGAAAGAGCTCCTTAGCCCTTAAGGGTTTGCAGCATCCACATTTGAGGAGCCAAACTAAAAACCTGCCCTTTGGCAAAGCTGCCGATAAGAAATGTCAGCCGGTTCAAACCCTTACCAACGCCTTGCACACCTCAGGACAGCACAGGTTAGAGAGCGGGGCTCTCCTGATTGATACGCCTCCAGCTGGGAGAGTTTAGGAGAGAGTGAGGAAATGAGAAAGAGAGAGAAAGAGAGAGAGAGACAGAGAGAGAGAGGGCGAATAAATCCAGTATCTTAGAACGAAGGTATTCGGGATGAATCCAAAATGTACCATTCTTATTACAAGGACATATTGCTTGTTAGTGTCAGT
Source organism: Gadus chalcogrammus (assembly GCF_026213295.1). Classification (NCBI taxonomy): domain Eukaryota; kingdom Metazoa; phylum Chordata; class Actinopteri; order Gadiformes; family Gadidae; genus Gadus; species Gadus chalcogrammus. The sequence continues at coordinate 13,567,051 of NC_079425.1, read as the reverse complement.
GTGTGTGTGCGTGTGTGTGTGTGTGTGTGTGCGTACTCGCGTCTTGTGTAACAGTAGGTCACTGCTGTCCACATGCTGTTTATTATTCTCTATTACCCGGCAAACTGCTCTGAGAGACTGCCTCCCAGGACTACACTCCAGCCTCCTGCTCCAAGCTGTTTCCTACGAGAGGACAACCACCATATTTGGACCCCTTCATTCTATTTCATGGGAATAAAAAACTGTAAAATGCTCTGAAATACGCCGGTAAACGCTATCCCGTTGCCATGGTGATATCTGTATCCGAGGCAATGAGAGCATATCTAATTGATGAGAGAGAGCTGATCAATACGGCCCCCTCTTACAGCGAGGGGAGCCAGCCTTCCCTACCCGTGTGTTTGACTACAAGGTCATATTCTATTACTCCCGTATTGACCTTCCTGTTCCATCTCAATCACATCCTGTTGCTATCGCTGGCGCATTATAGCATCGACCATCTCCTCCTCCAACATCTGATATGTCCTCTCCAGAAGTGGCTACAGGCACACTCATCGCACCCTTAAATGATGCTCTCTCCCTGGGCCGGGTAGACTCCGCTGAGTGGGTCTAACTGCTGCGTCATGGAGCTCCCTCCTTGGCCTTCAAGTCAAGTCACGTCAGGTTTTATTAGTGCAGACTTTAATCACAGCCACAGTTTCACAGGGCTTTACAAGCCCAAATTATATAACAGCAGTATCTCTCTAAATTCATGTTTTTTTATTCTAATCTAATATTGTCTGAACTACTAAAGCCAACCATATACTATATATATATATATATGTATATATATATATATATATATGTATATATATATATATACATATATATATATATATATATAGTATACATACTATATATATATATATATATATATATATATATATATAAATACACACAGTATATATATATATGTATATGTACATACATACATGCATTTATATTGTATATGGACTCATCTTTTCCATATGTATGGACATTTGTCTGCAATTTGCTGCTGTCACAATAGGATTCCCTAAGCATGATTAATAACCAGTTAATTTAGCTTATCTGCAAGTACAAGGAACCCCCCCCCCCCCCCCCCCCAAACCCAGAGGGAGGAGCCCTGAGAAGGAGCACAGGGGAGGTAGTTATGAGGGTGCCGAATCAACGCTCAGACAGATAATGCTTGTTCAGAACATAGCAGAAACAAAGGTTGAGTAAGTTGTTACAAAATACTAGAAGAGTAATATGTTAAAACACGATGACTGTGGCTGTTCATCTGACACATTAATAGAGTAATCAATCATGCCAGACAGTTGCCATTAGAATGTCCGGAATGGATTGATGTTATTTTTCCTGGATTAAAGTTAAAAATCAGCTTTCATTTGCCCCGGATTTTTCGAAAATGTAAGATTGAAATATTTATGTTCTATCACAAATGTATCAATGAATGAGATTGAGACACGTTAAGGGTAATTACTGGATGATTTGACTCCAGATACCAAGTCGTTATGAATCCATCTGTTATATCCAGGGAGGAGGAGGAGAGGGGGGTAGGGAGGGAGAGAGGGAGGCAAATAGGGTAGAAGAGAGAGAGAGAGAGAGAGAGAGAGAGAGAGAGAGAGAGAGAGAGAGAGAGAGAGAGAGAGAGAGAGAGAGAGAGTGATACGGAGAAGAGGGAGAGAAAGAGAGAGAGAGGGAGAGAAAGAGAGAGAGAGAGGGTGATACAGAGAAGAGAGAGAGAGAGAGAGAGAGAGAGAGAGAGAGAGAGGGAGAGAAAGAGAGAAAGAGAGAGAGAGAGGGTGATACAGAGAAGAGGGAGAGAAAGAGAGAGAGAGAGAGAGAGAGAGAGAGAGAGAGAGAGAGAGAGAGAGACAGAGAGACAGAGAGTGATACAGAGAAGAGGGAGAGAGAGAGAGAGAGAGAGAGAGAGAGAGAGAGAGAGAGAGAGAGAGAGAGAGAGAAAGAGAGAGGTCGGAGTAGAGGAGATGAGAGGGAAGAAGAGAGATAGTAGAGGAAAGGAGAGAGAATTGGTGAGTAAAGCAGATGAGAGGATAGAAAAAGGGGAGGGGATGGTAAAGGTTAGAAGGGAGAGAGCAAAAGAGAGACAGAGAGAGAGGGTGGGAGAAGATGTGCATAGCACTCTGATGGAGGGGGAGCAGAGAGGAGGGAAGGAGAAGAGGAACAAAGTGTTTTACACAGCGGCCTGAGTAAAAATCTCTTTGAAGAGAAATCAAAGACTAACAGCAAACCACAGGAGAATAGTTGAATAACGGTTTCCGATTGGTTGAAATTCACTGCTCACTCACTAAAGCGGCAGAATGACTTGAGCCAATGAGAAACAGCAACCAGAAATATGAACATTAAACCTCGAGAGTAATTCCTCTCGTTTTTCGGATGTGTAAAGCACTTGATCTCAATATAAGTTGTATCTTCTAAACAGAGCACTTATAATGCGTACATGTGCACATGCTAATTATAATATAAAGTTCAAGACAATTATCCATGTTCTGTACAACCTCTTTATTCCTTTGTAGAAATTAGAACAATGTTTATGCACACATTTATGTACAACCAAATGGTTTCGGTTTGTTATTGAATAGCTTGGATTTCTTGCCAGGGATAACAGCAGCTACTAAAGTGATCATCAACTCAGCCTTGATGGTTTAAACCTTTAAAGCCTAAACATGATCTCCAAATATCACATTGAGTCAATGTTATTTCTACGGTCCTTAATCACAGTTCCAGTTTCAAAGGGCTTCACAGGCCAACATGCACGACACCACCTAAGAAGCCCTTGAAAAAGTCCCTGAACACAGAGAGAAAAAAGGAAAGAGAAGTGAGACCAAGGCGAGAGAGAAGAGAGCAAGGAGGGGGAGGAATATAGAAAGGGATAGAGAGGACAGAGAGAGCTAGTGAGGGATGGAGAGAGGGGGAGAGAGAGAGAGAGAGAGAGAGAGAGAGAGAGAGAGAGAGAGAGAGAAAGCTAATGGAGAGAGGAGAGTGTGACTGAATACATTTATGCAGGGTGTGATTTGCGAAAAACACTGAGGAGATGTTTTGAACCATTTTTATCCATGAAAACACATCACAAATTTCAGAATTTCAACTTCTTGACTGCATTTGCATAAATATATAAATATTTTCCTAATTAACTCATCAAGTAGCCTCGCCCCACATTTGTATGGCGCACAACAGAAACACGACAAAACAAAAAATACAAGAAATAGATTCCCCTTCCAAAACAACTGATAGTGATACTCGGCCATGCATGCCAAAACACTTATTCATGAAAAACAATATTCAATTGAATAAAATCCGGAAATTATGTAATCTATTGTCCCACGAATGCGTTAGTGGGTGTTCCATTACCGACTTTTCGTTCCATCGCACGGTTCACGTTATAGCGCTTTACTTAGCTTAAAATACTTGATAAGCTCTATTCTTTAAATAGCATTGATCACTTTGATGCATTTTTGGGGATAATGATAAATCTGCAGAGGCAGAGATACGGTCTGTCCAATACAATTTTATTGTTGCCCAGTACGAAATAGACCGACCAATCACAACCATTTATCTTATATGAGTTGGGTTAAATACGATGACGGTGTGGCTGCTCCGTAGAGGCAGTTCAACAACAACACAGTTGGCTTCAGTTGCTGATGAACTGTTGATCACGCTTTTGAGAGAATACTAAACAAACTGGATACATAATTTCACCAAAAAAATAACAGACAACTGCACTTTTTTTTGAGAAGAAATATGTGTTGTCACTCAGGGCTGCGTCACCCGTTTTCTTGTATGATTGGTTTTAAGCCTATCCAATTGCGTCCAGAGGGATTTTTGTCGCTCTGCACCCTTCGGGGACACCCATTGGAAATTGAAAACGAACTGACAGCTTCCAGACTAACTGAACTCAATTCGTCCTGCAATGCCAGGCTAGTATAAATAGATCAGGAAGGGGGAAATCCCACACATTCCCCCGGCAAATCGTACCTTGCATCACATGTAGGCATACAGTACAACAGCAATACAACAGGTTAGCCTTAAGATTTTCAATTGAACAATAGATCTCAGTGTACAACTCTGCACAATGCAAACAAGATAAAAAAAACCTGAAAAGATGTAAAGGTGAGTGAGAAGACAAACCAGATAACACCGGAACGATTGTCTGGTAATGCTAGTGAAAGTCTTCAGCATCTGAAAATATAAGAGTTGTGCTCGAGATTCGCTTCCATTCACACACACGTAAACAGCAATCAAAGAGATTGGCCGAACATTATGAGCAACCATGCTCCGCACCACTCACCTGGAATATATTTTATTCTCTTTCAATTGTTATTCTTTTATTTCCTATTTTCTTAACAGTCATTGTCTCAAATCTCATATTTTCTTTAATGATTGTCCTTTTATGTTTAATGTTTTAAAATGTGATTCCTGCCTGTGTAAAGCACTATGAATAGCCTTGTGTTTGAAGGCTGCTCTTGAACTAAATCTGCCTTCAAACGCCTTAAAACAAGTGTTTATCTTCCTCTCTCTTATTGGTGAGTCTGAGGGGAGTGGCTGACTAAAAGAGACAGAATCTACTTGTCAAGCTTATTAATGGCACTCTGTTAATTGATTGGGTTACAACACAATGACGCAAGAACAGACACACAAGCGCCCAGTAAAAATGCAGATTTGCACCCTAACCAACGCAGTGACACACAATAGCAGCCAGCACCATATCTTAATGTGCTAATTCCTCAGAGACGCTCAGAGATAAGTGTCCTTGTTGTCCTGACAATAGAGTAGAGCAGAAACAGGTGTTTCACAGCTCTGGTTGCCGGGAGCTCTCAACCCGCTCTTCATTACATCCTATTACCACACTCATCTTCATCACAGCCTTTGATTAAAACACAAAATGCAACCCACTAGCAATGTCTAATCTAAAGATACAATCTCAGTCTCACTTGCCCCTGAGACTAAATATCTAATCCAACAAGAGAAGGAAGGGGAGGAGGGGGATAGAGGAAGAAGAGGAAAAGGAGCCAAGAGGAGGAGAAAGGCGGAGGAGGTGGTGGAGGAAGAAGAAACAGTGAAGCGCAGGGGGGTGGAGGACGACGGGGTGGAGAGAAGTGTGAGGAGAAGGTGGAGGAAGTGGAGGTAGGGGGAAGAGAAGAAGGATAGAGGTGGAGGAGAAGGGAGGAGGAGGTTTTGTGTGTGGGGTGTGTGGGGAGGGGGGGCTGATTATTATCGCGCTAGCTGGCTGTTCTCTCCCCCTCAATGCCTTCCGTTCCAGATCTTTCCGTCACGGTGTTGCGGCACGGCGTAATGTATTATTCCCATGGTCATGGTGAATCATACCAGATTGATATCAGGGATATGATCTTATGAATTAATAGTGAGGAAAAAAAACATGTTAGAGAATGTCAATGCAATGTGTTACATCATGAAACATGTGTATGACTAAGCCATGTGTACTCATCATTATTAATGATGTGTGAATCATTTAGAGCAGAGACATATTCTCTATGTTTGTAATTGTAATATATTTAACATCAAATAATGTTAAAGTTTTTTCCAAGTTGCAGTTGGAGCTTGAAGCTTGTGTGGTTTACTCGGATTAGGAACAACTTGAGCATCAGAAGATTTTAGGGAAGCAAGGCTCTGCCACATGCTAATGAATGTTTGTGGCCTTTAGGAGACGACCGTACGCCAGCTTTTTTTAAGTACCGACTGCCTGGGGGATTCTGTGGACAAACACAATGCTTTCACTCATAGTAATGAACTGAAAACACATCAAAATTAGAAAACGTATGTTTCTAAGCAAAAAAACAATCCCAGTTCCATATTTTTTAAAGAAATCTGCCGGGCTATTGTTTGATGTGACTGCGAGGCTGTTCTTTTATTTATTTTTTACATATATGGACCTCCAATTTTGGTTCATCACCCCTTAAATTCAAAGTCAACATAAAAATTTGTGGTTTTACGTTTTTATACATAGGGCCTACATTCATACAGTTTTTATGATATATGCTTATTTTAGTAAAGGGTTTTTATGCTACGGTTTAATGATGAGAACATGATGATATTGATAGTGATGCATAGGAAAAACGTCTCTCTCATGGATAAATCCGTCCAGAGAGGTCGCCAGTGTGTACAGTGACAAACGTCTTAGCTCAGGAGGTAGAGAGGGTTGGCTTGCAACCGGATGATTACTAGTTCCATCTCCGGCTCCTCCTAGCTGATGGTAGAGGTGTCCCTGAGCAAGACACCCAACAATAATTGCTCCATGGTTGACTCCGCTGTTGGCGTGTGAATGTATGCATTAACCGTTTTAAGTCGCTTTGGATATAAGCCTCTGCTAAATGCCTCACTTTCACTTTGGTATTGACTTAATGCATCTATCTCTTCATACCTGTATAGATAAAACTGCATTGAAATACTAAATTGGAATTTAGTATTTCCAATGATTCCATTGGAATCATGGAAGCGTTATCTCGACAGGTATTTTTGTTTTTATGATGGAAAAGCTTGAATTCTTTAGGAACCTTTTAGAGTTGGTCAATTGGTCAATTACGGGATTCAGTGGTCTGATATTTCTGTATGGCAGAGCCATCATGCTGTACATTATCCCTTACTTACAATATAATTACCATATACATGTATTTCTTTGCTGCTAAATCCCATTTGGATCTCCATTCCATGAATATAATCAAAATGTTTTAGGTTATAATCGCTAGGCCTCTACAACATTGGATTTTGTTTTATTTGCATAATTTAAAGGTACAACATGCAAAGTATTGACTCTTTAACACACTCCGCCATGGAAACACCAACTTTAAGGCTACACGTATCCAGGTAAAAGATCCAGAAAGGCCTACATTTTATTGGATGGGGTTTCGAGAGAATATGGGGAGGATTATTTTTTTATTTTTAACAAGGCCTGAGCTCTCGACGACCTGGCTGTCGCCTTGAATGGTTGACTCCGCCGTGAATGTGTGTATGATTGGTTGTAAACGCTTTGGATTAAAACGTCTGCTAAATGGTTTGAATGTAAATGTAAATGGGCTTGCTTGAAATCATACATCTTGCATAATGTGCCTTTTAAATATATATTCATATGGACAAATTGTTCTGACAAGTAAAGTACCTAAAATAGGGTATCCCTCCTGGAGTTGGACACCTTACTGGTTGGTTTTCTACATGGACGCTCTCAGAACAGAGTACCCAACAACATTTAAATCTCCTGATCTCCGACCGACCCTACCATAATCTCTTCTGTTCTGTTTCCTCTAAAACAGTCCCAGACGGCTAACTATAAGCTAACAGGGAAAACAAAGACAAACACACGTTCCTGTGTAGACCACCAGCTGATGAGACACTAAGTAAGACAACACACAGAGAGATCTGTCATCTCATCTTGCTGCTATTAGCACACATTATCTCAAACTGTTTGGTTCGCCTCTTGAGGCGCAAGCTGCATAGTTTGAACTAATGAGATGAATTGGGAATCACTCGCCCAAAGCTAAACTTTAAAGAGCGCGTGTCTGTCTTTGAGGTTTGTGTGTTGGAGTGTGTGTGTGGGGGAAGGACACATGTGTTTGCAAATGTTTATTTCTCTTCAACCAGGCGAATAAAAAACCAGAAGTAAATACAGAAATCCAATTAGACAGGGAAAGAACACCAATTCCGAATGAAAACAAGGAATTAATCACTATTAGTAATAGCATGTTTTTATTTAGTCATTTCATCTTTTTTTTCCAGATAGATCACAATGAACACAGCTTTAGACAATAGCAGTTGAAATAGTCCACACAAAATGAATGTTCCTGCTCTTTTTTTTCACCAGCTGAGCCAGTCAACCCTGACAACCAAGCCATATAGGGCTGGCGAGGAGAAGGAGGAGGGATGGGAGAGCCAGAAGATAACAAACATCAGATGCTTGTTTCAAATAAAAAAGATGGCATTACGGTGTGTTGTTATTGGGCCGGTGAATCACAGACTGCCTTTCTGACTCCGACAGCGGTTGCATCAACAATGGGAGAATAGGGGAGGAGCATAAGAGAGAGGGATGAGAAGGAGGGGAGAGGGAAGGAGAGGAGGACAAGATGGGAGGAAGAGGTGAAGGAGACGGAGGAGGGGGGGACAACAAGCCTCTTTTTTAATCACTTGGTAAAAATCAAGTGTGAAGTGTCCAGAAATACTGCGATCTGGAATACAGCCTGGACCGATCCTCCAGCCTGTAATTACAGAATAATGAGAGAGAGCCTGCATCATGTCTGCTAGCCAGCACACTGCTGACCTCAGCAGGCCGGGGGGCTGTTGACGGACTAGAGGCTGGGGTGGGTTGGGAGGAGGGGAGGATGTGGGAGTCAGAGCAAGGGAGGGTGGGGGTAGAAAGAAAGGGAGGAAGAGAGATAGGGGGAGGGAGATGGATAGAGGAGGGGATGTGGACAAGAGGTTGGGCTGGGGAGAGGGAGGGAGGGAGAAAGAGAGGGAGAGGGAGAGAAGAGAGAGAGAGAGAGAGAGAGAGAGAGAGAGAGAGAGAGAGAGAGAGAGAGAGAGAGAGAGAGAGAGAGAGAGAGAGAGAGAGGGAGGGAGGGAAATGGGGAGGGATTGAGGGAGAGGGAAGTTGAGTGAAAAAAGAGAGATCAAGGGAGGGAAGGAGACAGAAGAGAACCAGAGAGAGAAGTTGAATACCTTCCACTTCAGGGAAATGGCTCATTGTGTGCTGGGTTGCTGGGTTGAAACCCAAGGTATTGGGGTGTGCCTGTACAGTCCAACACCTCTCTGATCATGTCCCACAGTACAGATGGACTGATTATGGGGTGGACGGATCGACGAGGGGATGGCTCAGGGTTTGAGGGGATAGATTTACAGACAGACAAACACACAGAAGGTATGAACACATGAGCCAGCGTTGGCATTGCGATAGGAATCAGCGGTTCACCCCTCTTCGATGCCTGCTAACTCAAACAACACACGGATAGCCTGATGGGACACACGCATGAACCTCCCAGACACCTGACTCACTGTGTGGGTGTGTGTGTGTGTGTTGGAGAATGCATCGTCTGGATTGCTGGTTTTTGTGTGTGGGCTTCAAGGTTTCCTGAAGGAGTGTGTGTATATGTGGTTGTGTATGAGTGTAAATATGCAGGTGTGTGTGCGTCTGTCTGTCTGCAGCAATGTGTGTGCGTTTGTGTTTATACGCATGTCCATAGGTGTCTTGTGTATGTGTGTGCTTGTGCATTCAGTTGTGTATGTGTGCGTGTGAGTGTGTGGGTGAATGTGTCGGGGTATATGGGTGTGTCCGTGTCGGGTATGTGTGGCTGGCAGCTCTCTGTGAGTGTCTATGCGCGTACAGGGACGTACGTTCTCTTTCATTACGTGTTGCTGTCTGCCAGCAGAATGTCAAGCGCCTCACGTCCCCGGCTGTTGGAGAGACAGCAGAGAAAAAAAGAAAAAATCGAATTTAGAAATGAACACAAACATGTTATTCTGCGGCTGGTTCGGCCCTCCAGCCTCTCTAAAACATACCCTGATGCCACACACAGAGCCCACACCAGCCAGCCAGCCAGTCAGAGAGGAGGACACAAAATAAACTGTTTCTTCCCGTCTCCAGAGCCGGGACGGAGGGAAATAGTGGTGAAAATAGTAAAATGGCGTGAGGCGAGGAAGAAGACTGAGATGACAGAGTTGCCGTGCTGTGTGCTATTAAAGCACAGGGTTTAGAAAGCCTGTCTGCTGTCTATCTATGGCTGCATGGCTCCGTGTACAGAACACAGAGCGGTTGATTCAGTTGCTGTGAAGTCCCCTTCTACCCTGCCTTTATTATCCAAAGTATCCCGGCGTTCGAGCGTCTGTCGAAAGCACGCCGTTTCAGGCGCACGGATGAGAGAGCAGGCAGGATATGAGAGCTGCACTATGAGATGTGTTTGTCGAGAATGTGAGGTTTATGTTTCCCCTACGGCCAACCCCCCCCCAACGCACAGAATCAATACACCGGCAACCACTGACAAGTGGATGGCGCCACTCTGGGCTGATATTTCACTTTCCAAGGCCCATACGGACGTATATACGGTATGCACATATATATATATATATATATATATATATATATATATATATATGAATGCACATATAGTATATCTTACATCCCATGGATACACCTACATTATTATTATCCGTGAAGGTAAGACAAATCACCTTATTGTTGTTTCAGAGGGCGGCCCGAAAAATGTGTCAGAATATTAAAAATAAATATTTATATTGAGCTCAACAAAGTGAGAGAATGTGTGGAATCATGATTCCCAGAAACGGTTTACCAAAACAGATTCCAGAGTTATTTTTGTGTCAAATCTCTCCGGAAAGTCAGGAGTTTTAAACGTTGTGAAGGATATACATACACAGACAACATGGACACCTGTTTCGTTTTTTTGTTTTGTCAGGAATATAAAATGCACATTGTGGCAGACCAGGGCTTTGAAAGCGTTCACAAGCTCCACAGACACAACAAGCTCTCTGCACACACGGTAAGGCAGTGGTACGTTTCTCCTCCTTTTCTTTATGTGTGGAAACAAAGGAAAATAAACACAAAACACACACAGTACTGGTAGTAGTCGTCATTAAAGAAAGATAGCTGCCCGGTAAAACCCTGCTCCGTAGAAAATACTTGAAGAAGTGTTGTTGTGGTGGCCGTTGCTGTCTTTGTCCTCGTTAGTTGGGTTGTGTTCTGGGAGAGCAGATTAAGGATTGAACAGCGACTGTGTTTTTGGACTTGCAGGTTTTCAGGTTTTGAGCATTATAGCCCGCGACAGGCAGAGGAGAAGGAGGAAAGGAGTAGGAAGGGGGAAAACTGCCAGGAACCCGAACTAAAGCAAACTCACAGAGTTCGACGGCTACTAAGGCAACCTTTGCCAAAATACAATATAAGCCAATGTATATTGCAACACAACTATATATTAATTTAATAAAATACACAATATAGCTTTTGTACACATCACGATTTGGCTCAAATGCACAGAAATTGCAGTAAAATCAATAAAAATATGTCATTTTTTTTATGTAAACACATTTAGATTGGAACATTTACACACTGAATGATTATATGCTTTGTGATAATGTGAAGGGACATTTTTTCATATTCAGGTGTTTTTCGATGGCAGTGTCCTTCGCAATGTACAATAAATAACCATTCACCTCCAGGACCCGCTCCGATTTATCCTCTTCCTTTTTTTCCTTAGCAAAATGTATAAATATGTTGCTATAATCTTGACGCTATACATGAAATCATACATATATTAATCTAAATGATCATATAGATATGTGTTTTCACAGTTGAGGAGGAAAAATGTCCCTTTTTATACAAGATTGTGAAAGCCTATAGGCTGAGTCAGACACATGAACCGTCACTGCGCACGATGAATCAGTAGAAAGGTAGAGACTGAGAGAGCAAGAGATTGATAAAGAGATTGGTTTAAGAGATGGGTAGAGAGATCAGTAGAGAGATTGGTAGCAATAGGTAGGGAGATCGGTACAGAGATCGGTAGAAAGAGCAGCAGTGAGATTAGTGGAGAGATTGGTGGTGAACGGCTGAAGACAATCACACACATGACGAGCTGGGGGTGTGGCTCTGCCTGCATTAGAACATGTGTATTTGTGTAGTGCATGTGTGTAAGTACATGTTCATGTGTGTTTAAGTGTATGCGTATGCGTGTGTGTCTGTGTGCATGTGCATGTTTATGTTTATCAGTATATGTAACCGTCAGAGTATTTGTGTGAACAGCTACACAACTTTGTGTGTATGTGTCTGCGCATATAAGTGTGCGTATCTTTGTTTGTGTGCACAGCTATACCAGAGTGTATAAATAGCGAGCGTGGACAACAGCACAAGGATATAAATGAGTGAAAGATGGTTTTACACAGAATATTATTCTCCTCTTCAGTCCTTCAGTCCCTTCATCCTCTTATCCCTGACAAGAACTCCCCTAGAAGAACCAATTTTTTTTTTCTTTCTGATACAATAGCTTTAACACGTTAAACACCAATATTACAGTCCCAGATGCGCGTGTCTTTAGCGTGTGTGTCGACTACGTCCCTCCACCGATTGTCAGGTTTGACCGTAAAGGGTCATAGTCCCTCGAGGCTGCTGGCTGAAAACACTTCCACAAGTCCGACGACGCACACACACACACACACACACAAACACACACACACACACACGTGTGGATATGAGCGCTTTACAGGAGACGATGGAACAACACACAGATGAATGTTGGCGGGCACTTAGATAAAAGCTGGGCGGTTGCGGAAGCATAATCCTCCCGTGTTAAAGAATCCAAAAAAATAGTTTAGAAAGTCATCAGCATTGTTCGCAGTTATCTGTTCGTGTTGTTGGTTTGGAGTTCGCACTTCCAACCTTTGTGCAACAAAATTCACAATATCAACATAAGCTTGTTGTCCAATCACCTCCCGCTCAGAACCAGAACATCAGGAGTCAACTTAACGCCAAACATCCCGGCATCTTTTGGCAAGAGATTCCACATTTATTTACTCACGCCCCCCCCCCCCCCCCCCCCCCCCCCCCCCCCCTATGTGTGGCGGGCCGTGGTGTCACTTCCTGAGCATACCCCCGGCCTCACCGCCTCTGCAGTCCTGCAGCAGCTGGTCTATGTCCCGGGCCGTCGGCTCAGGGTCCGCGGGGTCGCGACCCCTCTCTGGCTCCGCCCCCTGGCTGATCCGAGACCGGGCCTCGGCGAGCACCTTGGCCACGGGGTCGCAGGATGGGGGGTAGCCTCCCTGGTCCCGCGCCGGCTTAGCGGGGGACAGGTTCTGGCCGTCGGGGGGGCCGTAGTGGCCGGAGGAGCAGGGGGGCGGGGCTGGCTTGCCCTCCGCCCCGTCCGCCGGGCTTTTGACGATGGCGCAGGAGGGGGAGGCGGTGGAAGAGGAGGAGCAGCCCTTGGTGGGGCTCCCCGCGGCGGAGGAGGACTCCTGCAGGAGGGGGCTGAGGGCCCGCTTGGCCTTCAGGTAGGGCTTGACGTTGGCCACCAGGATGGTGTGGTCGCGCCGCTCCTTGCCGAAGGTGCAGAAGGTCTTCTTGCCGTTGGGGTTGACCGTCTCGTAGGTGTCGGCCTCGGGCGCCGCCTCCATCCCCGCTGGGACAAACACGTTAGTGCGGTAGTCGCCTCCCTCTGCCTGCGGACCCCCCGCCGGGAACTGGGGCATCCAGCAGCGGTCCGAGTGACCTAGCACCCGGCACTCCTCCGTACAATTCACACAGTCCTCGTCTGCTGGGAGAGAGAGGGGAGAGAGGGGAGAGAGAGACAATTACCCATTAGTGTTGGATTGACGAAAGTCAGTGCAATGTTAACACAATCATCCTACACAGCCTCAGTTGAGTGCTTTTGATTGTTTATTTTCAGTTTTTGAAATTGCTGTGTTTATGAATAATGTATATATATATATATATATACATAGGTAAAAAAACAAAAAACGGTAGGCTAAAAGGTTGTTGACACCTTCCTGTCAATGAAGCTTCTTGAATCCAAATTTAAATTTGCATCACAGAAAGTGAGAAGGTTGCCAGAAAGAGAATGACAGAGAGAGAGAGAGAGAGAGAGAGAGAGAGAGAGAGAGAGAGAGAGAGAGAGAGAGAGAGAGAGAGAGAGGTAGAATGGGAACGTGCCAAAGGGAGCATGACAGAGGGTATGAGAAGAGAGGCTGGTAGAGGAGTTGGTGCCAGGAGGTGAGGAGTGACTTATGGGGAGGTGTCATGGTGTTCAAAGAGATATAAAGAGATACAAAGGTACATGAAGAAATACAAAGAGATACAAAGAGATATCAAGAGATACAAAGAGATATAAAGAGACGTAATGTGATATAAAGAGATGTGCTGTGATATAAAGAGTTAAAGTGATACAACGATATATAAAAAGATCAAAAGAGATACAGAGACTCAGAGAGTGGAGTGGAGTGGAGCAGAGATCCCGTGAACGCAATATGAGCTGCACTCACACACACACACACACACACACACACACACACACACACACACACACACACACACACACACACACACAAAACACACACACACACACACACACACACACACACACACACACACACACACACACACACACACACACACACACACACACACACACACACACACACACACACACACACACACACACACAAAGGCACAGGTGGTGAACAGCTTTGGACACAGACGTGTGGCCCTAGGTATGTGTGTGCGTGTATGTGTGACTGTACCTCATGTTGCAATCTTGTGTGTGTGATTGTGTGAGTTTCGCAGTTCTGATCAGGGCGACTATAGTAGCTTTATGAATTCATGTGAGGAAGCTTTGAAGCTTTCCAAGAGAGAAAGAGAGAGATAGATATAGAGAGAGAGAGATAGAGAGAGATAGACAGAGCGAAAGGGGGAATAAGACGAAGAGAGAGACAACGAGAGAGACATAGACAAAGAGCGAAAGAGAGACAGAGAGAAAGACAAAGAGAGAGCGAGAGAGAGAGCGAGAGCGAGAGAGAGAGCGAGAGAGCGAGAGAGAGAGAGAGAGAGAGAGAGAGAGAGAGAGAGAGAGAGAGAGAGAGAGAGAGATACCCCCCCCTCTTTGTTTTTCATGTGTGCGCATATGTCTGGGTGTGTGTTGATTTTGTGTTAATCCGTGTTGATTTGTGTTCGTCTTTGTGTGTTTATTTGTGCATGTTTATGCATTTGTGCCTTTGTGTGTGTCCATGCATACATGCACACATGTGTTTATGCTTTTCTTTGATCTCCTGCAGGGATGAGCTGATTACAGCGTGTGTGTGCATCTGTGCGTGTGTCCGTGCGTGTCTGTGGGCATGTGTGCATGCCTGTGTGTGTGTGTGTGTATCTGTGTGCTTGTGTATGTGCGTTTGTATGTGTGTGTATATATGCATGCATGCTCTAGTGCGTATGTATGTATGTATGTATGTATGTGTGTGTGTGTGTGTGTGTGTGTGTGTGTGTGTGTGTGTGTGTGTGTGTGTGTGTGTGTGTGTGTGTGTGTGTGTGTGTGTGTGTGTGTGTGTGTGGAACGGAGCATACAGGCGGTGGAGATCTGGAGCCAACAACATAATTCAGCGTTTGTGTTTCCCTGCAACGCTCCTCCTTCACATGCCAGGTGGGGCTCCGCCCGGAGACAGATGATGCCTCCTGCTTTATGGGCTCCACGTGGGGTTCTGCACTATACACACTGACGTACATCGACACCTTCAAACAACCTTCTAACCCACGCTGCCATGCACAGGCCTTTGGTTTATCAAGAACGCCTTCACGCACACAACTCACTCACTTATCTGGGTAATAGCTATTTTTCTACTTTATAGCTCGAGCACATTGGAGCTTGTTAGTTCTATTAGTAAAGAGATATATTTGACCTTGCACTCTGTGTCAATATAATATGCAGTTATTAATTTACATCCCGTGCAAATGTTTAAGTTGTTTCAATATAGATAAATTGGGTAAATATATATATTTACCTTTTTTTCTATTGCATACATTTTTCTATAATGCTGGGTAAACGCTGCCTTCCGACTCTGATCAGCAAAGCCAGAATCTTGATGGTTCTAGCGATTATTTTTGCCTGATTATCGTGTGTTTTTTTCGAAATCGCGATTAGTAAACATGTTACATTTTTATTATCCGATATCCTGTAGTGCAGGGGTACTCAAGTAGAAATGATGAGGGGCCACAATTTTTTTTTTCAGTGACTCAAGGGGCCGGTCGGTATACGTGTGACTGAGGCCGATATATGCTCTGTTTTAGACGTAACGCATAAGCACGTAAGATACATAACCCCCCCTTGCGCGGTAAAATATCCCCCCTTACGTGCTTAAGTGCGTCGGCCAAAATTCCTGACTATGCGACTAAAACACTACGGCCCTACGCAGCTCGCAAAGACTGATTGGCCAGCTAACCACATCCTTTCAGGAGTCTCACATTTCCGGTTTTACAGCATAATAGCGCCATTTTTAAAAGGCTGTGACAGAAGCGAATGAAGAATTTTGAAGAAGGAGAAGAAGAAAACACAAGAACGAATTATGATAATTATAAATATAAACAAGCCAGCGATTTCCACTTCCACGCCCACAGATTTGTTCGTTGCTCCCCCTACTGTTCTGGCGGAGAATCCCCTTGCAACACGCGCAATCCTTAAGGAACCTTAAAGGAACCGTAAATCAAAACTTGTCTAAAACAAGTCCCTTGTGTAAATTACGTGCTTACGTCTCTGCGTCTAAAACGACCCTAAATCGGCCTTGACTGCTGCTGAGATGGACTGTCTGCCTCGAGTTTGGGAGGGCTGGAGCGGTCTGTGGGCTGGAGTGCTATCTGTTTATCGTTGCAACCCCCAGCCTCGTATTGAGATTGCGGCGCGCGGTTTCAAAATAAGAGCGCCCAGCACGATTTTTTATTTTTATTTTATTTTTTTAATAATTAAAAAAACTTTTCAAAACAGCTATCATTAATAGACACCCCGCGGGCCACAAAAGGCCCGCGGGCCGCTACTTGAGTATGACTGCTGTAGTGTGAGGGGAGCCCCGACAAAAGCAGAGGACGCAGGCAATTGATTGTCACTTGGGAAAGCCATAGCCAATCGGGAGCCACGCTAACTTAACGTAATACCAACAATTCATCAGGCTATCATAACAGAAGCCATGGCACTAAAAGCAAAAGTACTTACCGAAATGGAGGAACAGCTTATACCACTGAACATTTTCAGAAAAAAACGTCATGATTTGTATTGCGAGAGGTTGGCGAGATTTGTGAAATGGTATTGGTTAGTGTGCAGTATCCTGTGATGGCAAAATCGTTTCATTCCACAGACTGAACAACTAAAAAGTGTTGAATGTATCTTAATCTATCATTAGGTGTGGGGACTCTCAAGATTTCTGAATTTGAAAAAAATCACACTAGAAAATAATCTTCTAGTGTGTACCCAGCAATACCTTTCCCATCTGGGATAAATAAGGCATATCTGAGCTTATTTGATATGGTATGTTGCATTCGTAAAATATACAGCATCTGGTATCGCATTAGTATAATATACCACATCTGGCTATATTAGAGTCTTATTAGAAGTCATTTTAGAATAGACCGTTGCATTGCATTGAGGTTGTGTGTGTACCTTTACATCGTTGCTCAAATCTCTAGCCAAATGGATATCATTTGTGTACTGTGATTACTGGGGGTATTTCCCTGTAGTTTTCCGCACTACACCCCAGCCCAGGACTCATTTGTCTACGTTAATATTGCTTCATGGTGACAGGAGACGACGCAGATTGAAGCCGTCGTGCTGTCAGAAGCCATCCGCCTGCTTCCATCGCTCGGGTTGTAATGATCGACGGATGACACCTGACATCTCTATAGGCTATCACACACGCACATCCGCGCACACACACACCCGTGCACACACTCAAACACACACGCCACGCCAACGGTGTCTTGAATCCTGCTTTTACATTACTGTTGCAACCAATTGAATCGACACATTTACAGAGGAAAGCTTGAAATAGATGTTGTGGATCCCAATAACAGTGAGACACAGAGAGAATAAAAGAAAAGCAAAGAAGAGAGCAAAGACGAAGAGAAGAAAGACAAAAGAAAGACATGGAGTTAAATACGTTGTTCTAGTTCCCCTTTAGCAGCAATGCCAACCAACAGTTCATTACACATACACATACAAAGTAAGATGAATCCAGTGATGCTTTGCCAAATTCCCAATACATAATATGTACGTAGGTGCGCTACTTCTTAAATTACGAGCAGATAACGTGCCCGACTGCCCGTCATATATCCTATATGAGAAGCATGAGAATGATAACAATACAGAGTTACATCTCTACTTACAGTCAAAATACTTCAATGTCAAGATATCTCTGCAACCACAAAACAATCCACATTCCTTCTTCCAAGAAGAACCAGGAGGAATGCATAACATTTTGAACCCACATGTTTTCTACAGACGCTGGTGTCAGTGTGTGTATTTGTGGGTGTTTCCGCATAGAAAGGTTAAGTAATTCCTACACAATAAGAAATAGCGAACCATAAGTGATTATTACCATAATCTATAGGTAGTCTTTCACAGACTGATTCCACACACTTTGAATAGCTGGCACGCACACGTGGTGCATCTGTGTGTGAGCGGTCAGAGTCTGTGCGTGTGTATTGTGAGTGTTACTTCGGGGAGGAGAGAGGAGATATGTTGTTGTGATGGGGTTGACCCAGTGGAGGAGGAGGAGGTGAGGAGATGGGGCTCTTGCTTGAGTGTGTTTAGTGGGGGAGTTGTGTGCATAGCCCCCCCCCCCCTCTCCCGCTAAGCCTGCAGGAGGAGCTTAACACTCCACACATAATGAATAACACTGAAGAGCCACTGGTGACATTCCCCAGTTAGGGAGGAGGAGGAGGACATGGAGAAGGAGGTGGTCAGCTAGGGGGGACACACCCGTACCACCCCCCACCCAAAACCACAACACACTTGAGTAGATAGAAGAGAGCGAGAACTATCTGGAGAGAGACAGAGAGAGAGAGAGAGAGAGAGAGAGAGAGAGAGAGAGAGAGAGAGAGAGAGAGAGAGAGAGAGAGAGAGATTGAGAAGGAGTGGTTAGGCGAGAGAGAGCTCAAGATTAAGAGAATGAAGGAGGGGTACGGAGAGAAGTGAAGATACAGAGAGGTGTAGATAGAGTGAGGCATGGATGGAAAGTGTGCGGTAGAGATAGAGTGAGATATGATTCAATCCAACACATACTAGTAGTGTAAAGATATGTGTCTGCTGTTTGCTCAAGTTGAGTTTTGTGTAAAACTAATAAATAAGCAGCATGTGTGTGTGTGTGTGTGTGTGTGTGTGTGTGTGTGTGTGTGTGTGTGTGTGTGTGTGTGTGTGTGTGTGTGTGTGTGTGTGTGTGTGTGTGTGTGTGAGGGTCTGTGTGTATGTGCGTGGAAATAAAACGTAAACACGTACACAAAGTATCCAGGACACTGAATTACACCGATCCATCAGCAAGTCGATAACTATAGATCCTGCCAGAATGTCACTGTTCTCGCACACAAACATGTACACAGTGACTTGCAAAAACACTCACAGACTGACTGGACAGACAATCACTTATACACCAACACAGAAATGAACACACACACACAAACACACACACACTCAGACACTGATAAGCATAAACACACACAAACACAGGCCCCGATTTGCATGTCAGACATAAACATTGAGGTGGGACCTGATGCCCACCATGTTGGTGAGGTGATTGCTCCATTCAAAGGATGCATATTAAAACATTAATAATCCACAAAGGCAGGACATCTCACATAGATTATTCATGTTCAACCTTGGGCTGCTTTCCTCCTCTTGTCCTACCTCTCTTCTCTCCTGCTCTTCTCCTCCACAGCCAACTCTATGAATATAACTCTCAAACATTACTCTCTCTTAGTCTCTCTCTCATGTTCTTTGTCAACCTCCCTTAAGCACTCATTCAATTTGATTTGAATGGCTGTCTCTCTGTACCAAAAATGTCAATATCTTTCTCTACTGCTCCATCAATTCAATTCAATTCAAAGGAGTGGCGATGAAAACATGCATCTACAATACCAATTCACAAAAGTAAACCATTTTACGTTAATTAAAAACCTGTCTCCTAGCCAGCAGGGGTGTCTCCTAGCCAGCAGGGGTGTCTCCTAGCCAGCAGGGGTGTCTCCTAGCCAGCAGGGGTGTGTCTTAGATAGCAGGGGTGTCTCCTAGCTAGCAGGGGTGTATCCTAGCCAGCAGGGGTGTCTCCTAGCTAGTAAGGGTGTATCCTAGCCAGCAGGGGTGTCTCCTAGCTAAAAATTGATCGCTGGAATCGACGGCGTGATATTAGCTAATGTGATGTGTCTATTGTACACGGTCTCATTCAGAGTCTGTAATCCAATCAGACACACTGCTCTGTATTGGTCACACAATGCAAAGACACACATTAATCATTCGCACCACACAGGAAATGTCACTTTAGCTGAAATTGTGTGTTACAGCTTAAACTGTAGATATGTTACTTTGACAGACTGTTGGTGCTTCTATACACATAGCACATGTGCGTGCATTTAAAGTACATCTCCTATGTTAACAACAAAATAAACATTTTAGTGGCGACTGTCACCGGCTTTCGACTCAAAGCATAAAGGTTCTGGGTTTGAGCCCCGATGTCCACAGTAATTGTAATCATCCTTGAGAAAGAAGCTCAATATTTACAACTAACTGCTCCCTAATGAAAGGTGCCTGAATTCACTGAATGTGGCTTTGGAAAAAAAGTGTCTGCTAAATGACAAAAAAAAAGAAAATTGTAATGGTAAAATGAATGCGATCAGAAACACACAAGCTGCATGATAGCTTCCTAACTTTAGTCATAGCATCAGGAGCGGATGTCTTTCAAACGACATCAACCTACTTTTCCCCCTTAAGGATATCAGTTATAGGATCATGGGGAGTGACGTGAGACATGTAGCCTGGGATTCCTTGTGATCTGCTCGACGGCTTAACTCAGACTAAAAGGATCGCATCTCTAAACAGGAGCCACACAATCTAATAAACAAAGTGACAGCCTTTCATCCCCAGGATGTTGAGACATGAAGAGAGTTGGTGAGGGGGGAACTGTACTGTTGAGTTTACTCTGCAAAAGCCAAGATAGATATATATATACACACACCAAAGCAATAGGCAATAAAACCTCTGCTCCTTAATGCTCTTCCCTTCCTTGGAAAGAATTGTCTCTTAAAAGACTCAGTAGTATAGGAAAGTAACGTATTAGAGAAAATGGGAATTTATGGGTATTAATCATTTGTTTCCAAGACTCCCTCAGTCACATGAATATAATTACCACTGAGTGAACCGTTGGTGTGGATGTTAGTGTTGTATAGTGCTGTTGTTTACTTTGTTTTCTCTGGAAACTGGCGAGGCGTTTCCTCATGCATTGAGTAAAGAGGTGCAGGGTTGGCTTCATGCGTAGAGCGTCCGGGTCTGCAGGGGGAGTGGTCAGATAAAGTGTGCTTTGCATAAGGAAGCTCTGCTGATGTTTGCACACTTGGCCTCGTCCCTGATGGAAACAGGATATCTGTTAGACGAGGTGATGGATAAAATCTTTAATTACCTCGGAGCTGCGGTGTTTGGCTGCGTGTTTTCTCTGAAGAGATGAGAGAGATGCGTCTGGGTGATGGACCGGGTCATAACGCTACAATTCACCGCTCTATTGCAATACTACACGCATGTACTGCAATGCTAGGCTCATATATTGCAATACTACGCAGATTTATCGCAATAGTACTATGATGCATCACAATACTCTGCTTCTGTATCATAATACTACATTGCACTATTGCAAAACTATTCAGATGTATTGCAATGCTACTTTTATTTATTCCAATACTAAACTTCTGACAATACCTGCTTTAGTGTTTGTTCCACAGTCTTTTGGAATCTACTATTATCTAAAAAATGAACTATCTTGTTTGAATACATTAGTGGTGTCTTGTGTTTTCAAACCTCTGACAGAAGAAGAAACAACCTCAGCTTAACTGTTGTACCCGGTGTGATAAAAGGTTTTATTTTGAAGGGACATGAATCTGAAAAGCTCGCTATAAGTGCTGCACCAAGAC